>NW_007726295.1:105585-107705 GCF_000696425.1 Galeopterus variegatus | reverse complement strand
ACAGCAGGAATCAATTCACACACATACATACATACACACACACACACACACACAAAAACAAACAAACAGCAACAACAACAACATCAACAACAACAACAGCAACAACAACAAAACGGGGGGGGAGAGGAAGATATAACAACCACAATTATTATTATTATTTTTTTTTGAAGTTCTTACAACAAACAAATGGAGGGGACACACTTGGGTGGGCGGGGGGAGAGGGAGGAGGGAGGGAAGTTTTGGTGACGGGACATAATAATCAACTACATTGTATATTGACAAAATAAAAATAGTAAAATAAAAAATAAAAATGCAGTAAGATGCTAATAGTTCTATAAAAAAAAAAAAGATCAGAAATTCTTTCTTCTACTTGTATTAGCCTGCTGCTTAAACTATCAATTGTCTTTTTTATTTCATTGAATGGATCTTTCAGTTCCATGAGCTCTCCTATACTCTTTGTTAAGGTATTAAACTTTTTGCAAATTCCCTTCTTCATACCCTGGATTTTTTTCCTTGTTTCATTATCTTGTCACTGAGTCTTCTTGTATCTCAGTGAATTTACTTAAGATTGTTGCTTGAAATTCCATTTTAGTTATTTATAGTGTTTCCTGCTCTATAGAGTCTGGTATTCAAGAATTATTGCCTTCTTTTGGAGGAGTCCTAATTTCTTGGGTTTTCATATTTCTCATATCTCTACATTGATGTCTAGTAATCTGGTACAGCAATTGCTTCTGCTATTACTCTGGAGTCGGCTTTGAGGAGAGAGACATCCTCTTCTTTTTCTGGACTCTGCTGGTGACTCTCCATATGTCAGTGCAGTTGAATGTCCAGCAGGCCACCTGCATGGTGGCTGTAGCTGCTGCTGTGGCATCAAGCCACTTTTTGGGCAGCCACGGCTTTGTGGTGGTTCTGGTGGGGCAACCATTTGGAAATGGTGTTTTTGGTATGCTCTCTTATTTACTTTTGGATGAGAGGTACTGCCCTCACCTCCTTGCCTAGGAGCCCATGCATGCTCTCTTGCCAGCTTCTGCAAGGTGGGGGGGGGGAGTGGCTGAAGTCCTCAGCTCCTTGCCTAGGAACCAGGGCGTGCTCTCCTGGATGCTTCTGGGAAGAGAGTGAAAAACATTGATTATATATATTCGTGTGGTATAGTTGAATATCAATACCTGTGTATGATATGAAATGCTCAAATCTGGATGATTAGTATGTTAATCATTTCAAAATGTAATCATTCCTTCTGTCCATTAATAAATTTCTCACTAACTGCCCTTCTCTCCTTCTTTACCACCTCTAGTAAGCACAGTTCTGTTCTCTCCTTCTGAAAGTTCCACACATTATTGTGACTCTTTCTTTTTTTCACTTTCACTTATGAGTGAGGACATGCAGTATTCCACTTTCTGTGCCTGCTTATTTCACTTAATATAGATTTCTTATATGATTACAAGTTTTTTTCCAATCAGGCATAAATTTACCTATATTTTATTCTAGATTGTATTGTTTTTTCTTACTATATATCTCTTTAAATTTTAAGAAATTACTTTTGTTGTATTCCATTAGATGAAGCTATAGCAATACTTTTTCAGGTAGGTAATATGTTTCTCTCAACACATTATATAAGTTTTTCATTGTCAGCATTATTTGTAACATTTTAATTATACATACATGTGGGGTACAACATTGATTATCAATAACTGTGTAGAATGTGTGGTGGTTAGATCAGTATAGTTAGCTTTTTCATCATTACAATATGCAATCATTCTTTGTGTCTGTTTACCAATTCCTCATTAACTCCTCTCCTTCTCCCCTTCCCCTCACTTTTTCCACTTCTACTTTTCTAAAACTTCAATTTTTAAAACACAAAAATTGGTGGGGGAGCCCCGTGGCGCATTCGGGAGAGTACGGCACTTGGGAGTGCAGCGACACTCCAGCCGCGGGTTCGGATCCTATATAGGGATGGCCGGTGCGCTCACTGGCTGAGCGCAGTGCAGGCAACACCAAGCCAAGGGTTGCATCCCCTTACTGGTCACAAAAAAAAAAAAAAAAAAAAAAAAAAGTCAAAAAACACAAAAATTGGCAACATAAAATCTGCTGAGAAAAATTACTAAATGTCACTCAATTGC
>NW_007726295.1:58211-105575 GCF_000696425.1 Galeopterus variegatus | reverse complement strand
GCTCACTGGCTGAGCGCAGTGCAGGCAACACCAAGCCAAGGGTTGCATCCCCTTACTGGTCACAAAAAAAAAAAAAAAAAAAAAAAAAAGTCACAAAACACAAAAATTGGAAACATAAAATCTGCTGAGAAAAATTACTAAATGTCACTCAATTGCAATTACAAATTATTGCAAAATAGAATAACCTGCTTCACCCAGCCCCCTGACTGATGGGACCAGCATGCCTGTCCATCTCACTGGCAGCAGCACTCCCTGCCACTACCATAGACACAAGTGCAGAGTTAGTGATCTGTGACAGCCACTGCCACAGCAACTGACATCACAAGGGCAGTTCACTGCCACACCAGCAGCCAACACTGCCTAATAAGTGGCCCACTTACCAGTCATATGCATATACAGAAGGAGAGTCACCAGTGGAGCCCAAGAAAAGAGGTGAGTGAGCACAGACCCACAAGTCAGTGGCACAAACCACAGGGAGAATTATGCTGCCATATGCAGTAGCACAAATAGGGGTAGGAGTTATGTACACAGCCTAAGGGACTGCCTTCATCCAGGGAGAGACACACATGGAAATCCTTGAAAGTATAGAAGCCCTGGATACACAAATAGAGTAAGGAAGAAAATTCCCAGTAACCACCAGCTCATCCCCCAACCACAGGAAGAAAGGTCCCAAGATGATCCTCTGCCTGTAGGAAAGAAGAAAGAGAAAACCCTCCCAGGGTCACCCATTCAAACCAAGGAGCACCAGTATACCCCAGTTGCATGCATTAGGATAATGGGGAGCTAACTGGGGTGCCATAGGCCCAACCAGGGTCACCCACCATAGCCAAAGTAAGACAGAGCACCGAGGTGCTTCCACCAAGAACTTGAGAACTTTCCCATGTAGTGTTAGCAACATAGTGTTACTCAACATAGTGTTGTCTACCTCAAAAAGGAATTACTAAGTGCCCAAGGGACTAGGCCACAGAGGCATACATAATTCCAACAGTGAATTCGACCAAAGTACCCACATGGAGACTACACTACTGTGTCTATCTGGAGCCAATACTAAAATATCCCACTCAATGGTCATTATAAAAATCATCTAAAAGAGAAAATCCATCCTCTCAAAGCCCACTCCAGATTACTAGACAAAGCAACTGCTCTATCAGATGACTAGCCACCAATGTAAAGATACTGGAAATGACAACAAATGAGAAAATATGACACCACCAAAGGAATATAATAATTTTCATGTACCAGACTTCATAGAGCAGGAAGTCCTTGAAATGACTGAAAAGGAATTATGCACAACTATCTTAAGGAAACTCAATGAGATACAAGAAGATTCAGTTAGATGAAACAATGAAATGAGAAAAAGTACCCAGGATCTGAAGGAGGAAGTGTAGAGACATTAATACTTTAAAAAAGAATGAAGGAGAACTCATGAAATTGAACAATTCATTCATCATAATAAAAAACACAAAGGGGATCTCAAGCAGCAAGCTACAGCAAGCAGAAAAAGAGTTTCTGATCTTGAAGACAGTTTTTTTTTCAAATAACTCAGGCAGACAAAAAAGCAAAAAAAGATAAAGGAATTTTTAAAAATTAAGAGAATCTAAGTGAGATAGAAAACAATCTTAACAACATAACATCTGTATCATATGTGTTTCTGAATGAGAGGAAAAAGGAAAAGACATTGAGAACATATTCAATGAAATAACAGTGGAAAACTACCCAGGTAGAGAGAGACATGGAACCTTCAGACCCAGGAGGATCAAAGATACCCAAACAGACTCAATCCAAAATGTTCCTCTCTGAGATGCATTATTGTCAAATTGGCAAAGCTCAAAGACAAAGAGACAATATCAAAAACAGCAAGAGAAAGCACTAACTCATTTATAATGGAGCCCTCATCAGACTAACAGCAAACTTCTCAACAGAAACTCTAAAGGCCAGAAGACAATGGGATGATATATTCAAAATACTAAAAGAAAAAAATTGCCAGCCAATACTATACCCAGCTAGGTTATCCTTTAGAAAAGAAGGAGAAATATTATATTTCTCAAACAATAACTGTGGGAGTTCAACACCACACAAGCAGCCCTACAAGAAATTCTCAAGGGAGTACTGTATCTGGAATCAGAAAAAAACAATAAGTGCTAACATGAATACACAAAAAGCACAAAACCCACTATTAGAACAAAAATGCAAATGAGAAAAAGAAAGAAACTTTAGCCATCTCAAAAAAACAGCAAACAAGGAAGGCAAACAACAAAAGAGGAAGAAAGGAACAGAAGATATTTAAAACATCTAAAGGATAATCGATAAAATGCCAGGAGTAAGTAAACACCTCCGAAAAATAACATTAATTTTATTTTCTTTTTATTTTATATTTCACATTTTTTTGTTTTTGTTTTTGTTTTATTTTATTTTATTTTTAATTTTTATTTCATCGATATACAATGTGGTTGATTATTATGGCCCATGACCGAAACCTCCCTCCCTCCTCCCTCTCCCCCTCCCACCCAACGATATCCTTTCCGTTTGCTTGTTGTAACAACTTCAAAGGATTGTAGTTGTTATATCTTCTTCCCCCCCCCCCCCCACCCGGTTACTTTTGTGTGTGAGTTAATTTATTTATTTATTTTTAGCTCCCACCAATAAGTGAGAACATGTGGTATTCATCCATCTAGAGCCTAAAGGTGGTACAAATATATGTGAGATAGTATCCCTGCTATTAAGTAACTTACAGTTTAATCAACATTGTAAGATTCATGCACAAATAAATAATGCAGATACAAGGTGATAAACACCATAGAAGAGGGAAAATTAAGATGTACTGGGAGTTAGAGGAAAAAAAATATTGCTTTTGGATAAAGAGAATAGGAAGGAAATGGTATTTGAATTAAGCCTTAAAGAAGTATTTAAAATTTGGACATGGAGAGATATTGGGACAAGAGAGGAAGATATTATAGGAGGAGGACAATGGCACAAAAAAAGACTGCTAAGTGAAAGCATGAAGGAGTGTACTGAGAAATAAGACTGGAGAGATAAGTTGGAAGCACGGGGGTATGGGAAGGGAGCTAGAGCACATTGCTAAAGAGCTTGAAATGTGTTTGGCACTTGAGGAGCTTCTAAGCATTCAGTAACCAGTGACAGCAGAACACCTCATCTCCCAGAAATGCCTTCACTGTGTGCCTGACAGGAGGAGTAGATGGGCACATGCTCTTCTTTCATAGGCTCCCAAGCATTTCTGATTGGCCGCATTTCCTATGCAAGTATAACTTTGATTTTTGAGGGAGCTCAGAGACTAAACAAAACATACCTAAATATGCTAGGAAAAATCTAGTTTGCTTCTTTCCCTCCAGACCCCAGAACTTTTACTGGAGATTGGCATATGCATACAATGATTATTGAGTGGAGTAGTACTTGTGAGTTCAGAGACAGGAAAATAATATCAACATCAGATTAAATACAATGGTCAGAAAGGGAAATCTTCAACAAAGAATATAATTCACTGTATGGTTTTGAATAATGTGCTGTCATGTTATCCATACTTGTGGCCCTTAATAAATATAGGTAGTTGACAGTTGCTTGTATTTTGATCCAGGAATGAAAGAAGGCTATCTAACTCTACCTCAGTTATTACACATGTAGTCAATTGCTGCTTGAATCAATTTCTGCATTTGACATATGTTGATAAGGCTCCTTACCAGAAATACTGGAATTGAGTTAGTTACATATAAAGGATATGACACATCATTCATCGAGATAACATAGGCAATAAATAATGTCAATATAATTGCAAGGCAAGAAGCAGGCTGACTACCTTTAATAAAAACATGTTGAACACTTAATTTCTTGCCTAGCATAAATATTGTGGGGTACAGCAATAGAAGGGATCATGATAAAATGACCATGTAATTTATTATTGAAAGCAGAAAACTTTTGAGAACAAAGGGCAGTCACTATTAAATTATAATAAAATAACAAATGGTAAACCAGGGCCATCCTGAGAAAACTGAGATGTATGGTCATTCCAGATTTAGAGGATATGGTCTGTATCTTGACGAAGTTGGCGTGTCAAAACCTCTTAGTGTACAAAGTGGCATATGACCAAACGCAAAATAGTGTGAGTTGGAAAAAGAAATGAGTTTTGAGAAAAAACTATAATAATCAAAAAACTAAGATTTGAAATTTGAACAGATGAGAAACTATTGACCGGATGTAGACATCAAGAAAAAGGTGGAGGTAGAAGCTGGAAGAAGTCTGAGTAAAAGTGGGAAGATTGAAGTGAAGTGAATGTGACAGGGAGCCTAAGGAAGGGTACTGGACCTGACTCCGTACTTATTTTGGAATGGGTACCCGATTAGAACTTTTTAAGGTTGAGCCTGTTGACTCCCGTTGGCTCTCCTTGAAAAGCGGTCCAAGAAGATAGCACTTCTTATTTCTCCTATAATAAGTGATTTCCCTCTTCAGAAAGCCAATTTTAATTATGGATTTCATGCATGTCAGGCTCAATAGGCAGGGATATGATTACATCGGAAAGTGGTATGCAGTGTGTGCACTTTAAAATTGCTCAGAGAATAATATTTTGCAATCTTTATGTAAATCAGTAAGCCTTTCTGTCTCTATCACTCCCTCCTAGCATGGCAGGAAAAGTGCAAACCTCATCCCTTTGGAAAGAAAATGGCTGATGAAGTATTAATAAAGATTACTGACAAAGTAAGCACTATGACTCAGTTTGCATGGAGCCATGGGACCTAGATAGTGAACAAATTTATTTAGCATTAGAGCAAGTTATTCAGATTTTTTAAGCAGGTGACGCCACCTCTAAAAACTGCAGGGAGCCTTGGGAGTGGGGTAGCATGGTAATACAGAGGGAGAAAGAATTTAAAAGAAGGGAATAATTTTATTAGAATTAAATAGTGGGCAAAAAGGGAACGAAATTTCAATGAAAAATTTACCACACATCCACAAAGTAGCATGGAGGCCTTCTTCTCTAGGATGGTTACATTTCCCTCAGTCTTGTCTTTTTGACCATCATAGAAATTGATTTAAGCCATACATCTTCCTTAGTAAAAGGCTACTGTGCTGAGACTTTCAGATCATATGCACATGTGACTGACTAAAGTGGATATTTTTATTTAAAAAATCAAATAGTGGGATTTGGAAATTTTCAATGATAGGTGAAATAAGGTAAGCTAGAGACAATTTTACCTATTTTAAAGGATTTTTGTTTTAGAGACTTAGCTGGTGAGAGGCTCTTGGGAATATGTCAGATGAGAACTACTGTCTCTTAAATGTAGAATAAACACATGAGAGAGAGAGAGTTGTAACAATCATATTCAACAAGCTAAGGGACTTAAGTTCAACGGGGATGTTCAAAGCAGTCATTGCATATCTCTGGTAACCCCTCAAGCTTTGCTCAGGGGTAGGGGGTTGCTACATGTGCACCTATGGTCTTCAAGTTGTGTGTTAGTGCCTTTTTACTTCAACGCATAATAAATAGGCCATAAGCCAAAGGAGAGTTTCCTAATTTGGGTGAATTTCAACATTGTTGGGGACGTCAAATGAGATAGTATACATTAATCAGGAGATATGCCCATTTTTATACGGCAGGAATTTGAGGTCTAGAAAGGCCTTCCGTGACTTACTCAAGGTCAAGAAATGAGTTACCAAGGAAACAGAAAGAATAATTGAGGTCTCCTGAATCCTAGCAGAGTTCTGTTCTTCGAAAGCATACTGCTGACTTGAAAGCTTAAAAAATTCTCAGGGCCTCATTTTATGGGTATTTTCCGATAGACTACAAAGGTAACTAAGGTCATTTTTTAATAAAGGAAAGTGAATTAAAGAAAGAGAAGTCTACAGCTATTTCTCAAAAATTGTAGTTGAGTTATCTTTTTGGCAGTGATTAACTCATGGAACAAGTGTTACAGGTGAGAGCCCAGAAGGTAGAGTGAGGCCATCCTAACTTCAAATTTCCCAAAGGACAAAGAGCAGTTTCATTATTGTTTTAAATGGGGTTATAGGACTCTTATGGTACTGTTGCATAATACCAATAGATTTAAAAATCCATAAGAATAGTCGTTCTTCATGACTCTAAGGGTTTAATAGGAATGGAGGCTAGTGGTGTCAAGGTACAAGCTTGCACTTCGAAAGACCAACCAAGCTTTGCTATAAACCATTAATTGCTGTTAGTAAATACATTAAGTAGATATGTCTAAAATTATATTGCTTTCGCATGAGGACCATGAGCCTTTCAGAGAACCTTTTTCAGTTAAATAATGGCATGGATTGGGACCCTGCTAGGATGCAATTCATATACAATGACAAAATTCAAGTGCTATTTTTCTTTATTGACAGACACTAAAAGCTAACAAACTTAGGGGACCATCAGTTCAAACAAACTATGAAGAATGTCAACATCAGAAGTGTAAATATGCCTATAATTAATGAATTTAATAATCATTTCCCTCTGGTTTAGGATATTAAGTCAAATCTGGAGTTTATAAAATAATAAGATGGATATATACACAAACATGAAATGTAGTCTCAACACATACAGACCCACAAATACAAACACACACAAGAATATCAGACTTCCAGCAACTTCAACCCTGAACTGAGAAACAAAGAAACAAAAAGATAAACCTGAGATTTTTCTCCTAAATCCCATAAACTAAAGCTTAAGCATTTTATCCCATAGAAAAAGCATTTCATCCCTCGTTCAGATTTTATATATTGATATATCTAAATCTATATTCCATTTTATATACAAACAAAATAAACTTACTTATCTCATTCTTCACTCTGTAGAAGATTAGAAGCAGCAAATTAGAAGATGAAAGCAAGTAAAAAAGTTGTCAGTTCAGGTGAAAGACCACAATAAAATATGACAGACACTCTTCTAGCAAGCTAGAGGACAAAATTTCTAAGATTATATCCAAGCAATTAATATCACTGCAATTTGGGGGTTTTTTGGAGTATGTATGACAAATCTCAATAAAAACCAAACTCATGGTAATATGTTACATGGCCTGATATTTGATGGTCATATTGATCCATTTCTTCAGTCATCAAGCAAAAATGTGCTTATATTCTATTTGATTTTGTTTATCATCTTGGACACCAATTTGTATAAAATATAATTTGCATCTTGCTAATTTTCTAAACATTTCAGTTCTTAAGGAAGCAAGTTTAAGTTTTCTGGAAAATTAACATTTTTGGAATACCTCCTTCTTTGATGATGCTACACTAAACGAAAATCACCATGTGTATATGTGTATGAGACAAGAAATGTGAATTCTGAATACAGGGAAAGAAATTTAACTTGAGTGCCTAGATAAACAAAAGTAGGGCTGCTCCCAGGGTGCACAAGAGGGGGGCCTGGGTATTTTTCATGGGGCTCTGACTGTATAAGCAACTTAACTTTAAAAACGTATTATAAAATCAATGAGCCAAGTGAAGTATAGTTATTTAGTGATGAACATTTAGAATATTGGGTAGATAAAGAAGATTTAGAACAATGGACAGAGAAGAGCTACTTTTGCATTTGTTTATTATACAAAAAGTGCACATGATGATTTTTTTTAATTCCTCCCCATATGTTTTTTATTGAGTATACATATTCACGAGGCACAGAGCTGACCATCAGCACCTGTGCTCAAGATGTGATGATCAGATCAATACTACCAACATGCCCGCCAGATTCTTGCAGTGTCCAAGCACTGTCTCTCTCCACTCCAGTCCAGAAATCATCTCTTTGTGCATTTTATTGTCAAATGTGCCATTCCTGGCTAATTTCTTATTTTTCGCCATGAGAAAGTATAGCAATACTGTTAATACTTATAATAGCTCTTCACAACCAGTTTATTTTGAAATAATGTAGATCTTCTGGCCTGTGCAGTTCCCTAACACCATTTATTTAATGCTGGTTATACCATCATTCATGACACCATATCATCCATCCTGCCTCTTGTGAATACTGGCTTCCGGTGACTCTCTTGAAAATTATTATTGTGCTTTGTTGATGACCACGAAGGCAAGCCTTGCCCAGAGTATGCCGAAAACTGAGAGCAATAATTTATTTTCTGGTCATATTAAATTTATCATTCAGAATTTTATAGCATAAACATAAGAACACATCTTCCAACCATGTCTTCTTTTGAACTCTTTAGACCATAATTGCTGCATTCCTAGATTATGATCTCTTTCAATTTTGATAGCATCCATGTGTTCTACGCATAGCTACCAGCAGAGAGATGGACAAGGGGCCCACAAGAAGAGTAAGAAGAATGGTCCATTTGCTCAAGGAATGTCATCCAGCACAGCTTAAGACCAACATGAGAGAGTTTGACATCCTCACATTAATTAAAGGAAAGAGAGGACATCAACTGAAGTGACCCCTTGGCATTGTGGGGCAATGATCTTACTAGCCCACAAGACAGAGAGGTGCAGCTACCTCTAGAGGACTGCCTGACACACAACGCATAAACTATGGAGGCATAAGATGACCATGATGGGTGCCAGCAGCAGAGATCACACAGGATAAATACTCACACATGCATATAAAGACCAAATGTAGATGATGAGCCATCAGCTCTCAGAACCTTGAACTCGTTCTTTTGCAATATGGAGAGTTGTTCCAAATGAGCATGTCAGCAGTATGTGGGATATCTAATTTCACACCATCCTGTGAAAGAAATAGTGTGCTAGAGCTGGAATTCAGCCAGAGGGGCCTAAGATGGTTTCATTGGTTTCAATCCTGAAGCTCCTCAACCCTATACACAGGATAGAGGGTATGAGAAAACCGTAAAGTGGGGAAGTGTGGACTACGGCCCACTTGGGTTCTAATCTAGACTAAAGACAACTTATCCAAATGTCATTGTTGGCCCTGGCCATTCCTAGTGCTGGAGAAGGATTTAGAAAAATTCAAGGAAGACACCTCAGATGGAGACCCACAGGGTCCTGAAGTACTCTGCTCAAAGGTTCTGTTGGCCATGGTCTATGCCAGTCATTGGAGGGTGACTTTTAAAATTTGAGGAAATAGCTCTAAAGGGCTGGGTACTTTAAGGCAGGGGCTATGGAGCAGGGTCCACCTTACCCAGGTCTAAGGTACTGTGCAGAAGCATCCAAAGGTCAAAAGAAAAAAAAAAGGTGTAAATGAAGACAGTGAAAACTTTAGAAAAATTAGAAATCTAAAGAACCGAAGTTTGGGCTGGAACTTTAATGTATCCCTTAGAAACTAAAAAATTGTATGGATTATTGACAAGTTAACTCAGAGGATAAGTCAGTCAAAAGCATACAAATCTAAGGTACTAAGAACCACTGTATCTTTGAAAATAATGATGATGAAGAAGTGAAAAGGAAGAAGAAGACAATGATGACGATAATTATAGTAGCAAAATATAACTGTCTAATTGGTATTCTTGGCACCATTGTATTTTTGTCATATTAAATTTTTGCAATAACTTTAATTTGTTGATGTTGCTTTTTATTATCACTTCCATTTCATAGATGATGGATGATATTGAGGCCCAGACAAAGTCACTTGTCCAAAGTCATATGAATATTGAGAGTACATTTATTATTATTATTATTATTGTTTTCTTACATTTAAATTTTAAGTTGATGGCAGAAAAGGACTGCATTTATGAAATATTTATTCTCAACTTTCCAGAAAGACAGCTGTTTGGTAAAGTTAGGGACACTTAATTCTATGTTGAATTCGACTGCTCAAATTTGAGCTCAGTTAAACAAGTTTTTATCAACCTACTAAAAGCCTAAGGACAATGCACTGTGGTTTTTTGAAGTTAGTTTGAATAACTCAAGATCTACCTGGTCCAATATGGAAGCCACTGGCCACATGTGTTTATTTAAATTTAACTTAATTACAATTAAATAAAATTAAGAATTCAGTACTCCATGCACTAGATGTATAATCTTATGGAAATTATTTAACTCCCATGGACTTCAACTTCCTAATTTTCCAAATGACAGTAATATATCCTTTCAAACTAGTCTATATATCAATATAAGTATGTAATAGATATCTGTTAACTTTTTGTTTGCCCATCATATTTTACTTTTAGGAAATGCCCTCTTTAATTTTATGTGATTCTGGTGGTTCTATTAATTCAGCCTATTCTACCACAAGATTGCAAATGTGATCTAGGATGACTAATCAGAGAACTCTAACTCCCTGAATTCAGTGATTGGCCCCAGGATACTAATGTGACCCAGGTTAAGCCAGAGTCCTTTGGAGTTAGTGCTGCATGAGAGAATGTCAGGCCTCTTTCTCTGGTATAGTGAACCCCAAGATATGTGATACTGGAACTGCTAGTGACCATCTTTGCAGCCACCTGGACAGATCTTGCTTGATTAAAAAAAAACAGAAAGAACAAAGCTGAAGTTAAAGAGATGGGTAGAGAGAGAGACTTTATTTGATGACATCGTTGGAAACACTGGATGGAACCACACAATTTGAACCCAGATTACTCATGATTTTCCATTTAATGAGCCAAAGAATTTCTTTTTATTTTAACTTGTGTTATTTGAGGTGGATTTCTACCCTCTTGCTAAAGATATTTTTCCCCAATTTTGATGACTTAAAATATTAAATAACCTTAAATTCTTTTTTAAAAAAATTTTATTGAACCTATTGATTGTAGATATTAATGGGGTACAGAGTTATGTTTCAATACATGTATACAATGTCTGATGATCTGTTCAGTGTAATTAGCATATTCATCATTGAAAACTTAATCGTTTCTTTGTGATGTGCACATTTGATTTACTCTGGTCTAGTCATTTGGTAACATGCAGTAAATCATTGTAATTATAGATTCCTGGATCTACTGTACACCAATAGGACTTATTTTTCCTATCTAGCTGTAATTTTGTGTACACTAACCAGACTCCCCCCTCCTCCATCCCCTTTCCTGCCTCTACTAAGCATAGTTCTTCTCTGTTCTTTTAACAGTTCAACTTATTATTATTTATTTGGTTTTTGTTATGCTTTGTTTTGTTCTGTTTTTAGCTCCCACAAGAGTGAGAACATGCGGTATTTCTCTTTCGGTGTGTGGCTTATTTTACTTGAGGTAACTTTCTCCAAGCTCATCCATGTTGCTGCAAATGGTTGAATATCACTCTTTATCATGGCTGAGTAGTATTCCATTGTGTGTATACACCACATTTTCCTTATCCAGTCGTCTATCAATGGACACTTTTTTTTAATTTATCAATATACACTGTTGTTGATTTTCATTTCCCTTTACCAATTCCTCTTTCTCCCCTCCCTCCCCCTTCACTCCCATCAACATCATATCTGTTCACTTGTCTTAACAAGTTCAAGGAATTGTGATTGTTGTGTCTTCTTCCCTGCCCCAACCCACCGTTTGTTTGTATATTTATTTATTTCATGTTGAAGGGATACCTGTACTCCAGTGTTTATTGCAGCACCCTTTACAATAGCCAAGAGTTGGAACCAGCCCAAATGCCCATCATCAGATGAGTGAGTAAGGAAAATGTGGTATATGTACACAATGGAATACTACTTTGCTATAAAAAAGAATGAAATACTACCATTCACAGCAACATAGATGGACTTAGAAAAAGTTAGGTTAAGTGTAATAAGTCAGGCACAGAAAGAGAAATGTTAATGGACATTTAGGTTGGTTCCATATCTTGACTATTTTAAATAGAGCTGCAATAAACATGGGGGTGCAAGCATCCCTTTGACATGATACTTTCCATTCCTTTGGGTATATACCCAGTAGTGGAATTGCTGGATTGAATGGTAATTCTCTCTGTACTTGTTTGAGGAACCTCTGTTCTGATTTCCATAACAGCTGTACTAGTTTACAGTCCCATCAATAGCATAGGAGGGTTCCCCTTTATCCTCATCCTCACCAGCAATTGTTATTCTCTGTCTTTTTTATAATGGCAGTGTAACTGTGGTAAGATGATATCTCAGTGTGGTTTTGATTTCAATTTCCAATGATTAGAGATGATGAGCATTTTTTCATGTACCTGTTGGTCATTTGTATGTCTTCTTTTCAGAAATGTCTATTCAGCTCCCATGCCCATTTTTAAATTGGATTATTTGGTTTTTTACTATTGAGTTGTTTGACATCCTTGTGTATTCTGATATTAATCCCTTGTCAGATGCACAGTTTGCAGATATTTTCTCCCATTCTATAAGCTGTATCTTCACACTGTTGATTGTTTCCTTTGCTGTGCAGTAGTTTTTAATTTTATAAAATCCCATTTGTTTATTTTTGCTTTTGTTGCTAATGCTTTTGAAGTCTTATTCATAAAAAAACTTTATCTAGTCCTACATCCTAGAGCATTTGCCCTGTATTTTCCTCTAGAAGTTTTATAGTTTCAGGTCTTACATTTAAATCTATAATCTATGTTGAGTTGATTTTTGTATATGATGAGAGACAGAGGTCTAGTTTCGTTCTTCTACACATGGATATCCAGTTTTCCCAGCACCATTTATTGAAGAGGCTGTCCTTTCCCCAATGTATGTTTTCAGGGACTTCATCAAAGATTAATTGCCTGTTAAGTACATGGTTTTATTTCTGAGTTTTTTATTCCATTCCATTGGTCCAAGTGTCTGTTTTCATGTCAGCACCATGTTGTTGTGGTTTCTATACCTTTGTAGTATAATTTGAATGCACGTAGTGTAATGTCTCCTGCTTTACTCTTTTTGTTCAGGATTGCTTTGGCTATTTGAGGTGTTTTGTTGTCCATATGAATGTTAGAATTGTTTTTTTCTATTTCTGTTAAGAATGTCATTGGTATTTTGATAGGATTCCATTGGATCTGTAGATAACTTTGGGTAACACGGACATTTTCACAACATTAATTCTACCAATCCATAAGCATGGAGCATCTTTCCATTTTTTGTATCCTTTTAATTTGTTTCATTATTTTGTAGTTTTCATTATAAATATCTTTCACCTCCTTGGTTAGATTTATTCTTAGGAATTTCATTTTTTTGATAGTTATTGTATATGGGATTACTTTTTTGATTTATTTTTCTGCTAGTTTGTTGTGGGTGTATAGAAACACCACTGACTTTTGTATATTTATTTTTGTATCCTACAACTTTATTATATTTGTTTATCAGCTCTAGGAGTTTTGGGGGTCTTTAGATTTTTTTATGTATAAGATCATGTCATCTGCAAACAGGGACAGTTTGACTTCGTCTTTTCCAAATTGGATACATTTAATTCCTTTCTCTTGCCTGATTGGTTAATCATTAGAACTTCCAGTAATATGTTAAATAGGAGTAGTAAGAGTGGGCACTGTTTTCCTGTTCCTGTTCTTAAAGAAAAAGCTTTCAACTTTTCCCTGTTTGGAATAATGTTAGCTGTGAGTTTATCATATATGACTTTTATTGTGTGAAGATACTTTCCTTCTGTACCTTATATGTTGAGAGTTTTTATCATGAAGTGATGTTGAATTTTATCAAATGCTTTTTCTGCATCTACTGAAATTGATCATATGAGTTTTGTCTTTCATTTTGTTGATGTGGTGTAGGACATTTATTGGCTTGCATATGTTGAACCTTCCTTGCATCACTGGATGAATCCCAATTGATCTTGGTGTATAATCTTTTTGATGTGCTGTTGGATTCTGTTTGCTAGTATTCTGCTGAGAATTTTTGCATCTAAGTTCATAAAGGATAATTGGCCTGCAGTTTTCTTTTTTGTTGTTGTTGTTATATCTGATTTTGATATCAGGGTGATGCTGTCCTCATAGAGAATGAGTTTGACAAAATACTCTCTGCTTTGATTTTTTGTAATAGTTTGAAAAGTATTAGTACTATATCTTCTTTAAAAGTTTGTTAAATATCAACAGTGAAGTCATCTGGGCCTGGGCTTTTCTTGACTGGGAGACTGCTGGTTACTGATTCAATCTCATTGCTCATTATTGGTCTGTTCAGGTTTTCTATTTCTTCTTGGCTCAGTCATGGTAGGTGGTATATGCCCAGAAATTTATCCATTGTTTTCTAATATTTTTCAAATTTGTTGACATACAGTTGTTAATAATAGACTGCAATGGTTCTTTGTATTACTGTGGAATCAGTTTTAATGTCTCCTTTTTCATTTCTGATTTTTTTATATTTGGGTCTTTTCTTGTTTAGTCTAGCTAATAGTTTTTCAACTTTATCTTCTCAAAAAAAAACTTTTTACTTTGTTTATCCTTTATATCATTTTTTGGTTTCTATTTCATTTAGTTCTGCTGGGTCATTATTTGTTTCCATCTACTAATTCTGGGGTTGGATTGTTCTTGTTTTTCTACTTCCTTGAGGAATAATTTTAGGTTGTTCAATAGGGATCATTCAACTTTTTTGATGTAAGCACTTATTACAATAATCATTTCTCTTAGTACTGCTTTTGCAGTCTCCCATAGGTTTTGGTACATTGCAATTGTATTTTCATTTCTTTCAAACAATATTTTTATTTCCTGTTAGATTTCTTCTTTGACCCATTGGCCATTAAGGAGCACATTGTTTAATTTCCATGTATTTCTATTGTATCTAATGTTTTACTTGTCATTACTTTCTAGTTTTATTCCATTCTAGCCTGAAAAAATGCTTGATATAATTTTAACCTTTTTAAATTTATTGTGACTTGATTCATGACCTAACATATAGTCTATCCTGGAGAATGATCCATGCGATAATGAGATGAATGTATATTCTGCAGTTTTTGGATGAAATGTTCTGTAACTGTCTGTCAAGTCCTTTTGGTCTAAAGTGCAATTTAAATCCAATATTTCTCTGCTAAGTTTTAGTCCAGATGATCTATCCAATGCAGAGAGAAGGATGTTGAAGTCCCCAATATTTATTGTATTAGGGTCTATATTTCTGTTTAGATCCAATAACATTCCTTTATATATTTGTGTGCTTTGATGTTGGGCACATATATGTTTATGATTGTTTTATCTTCTTGCTGTGTTGATCTTTTTATCATTACATAATGTCCTTCTTTGTCTCTTTTTATAGTTCTTGGTGTAAAGTCTACTTTAGCTGATGCAAGTATAGCAACTCCTGCTTGGTTTTGGTTTCCATTTGTGTGAAATATTCTTTTCCATCCTTTCACTATTAGTCTATGTGTATCTTTACTGATATGAAGTGAGTTCCTTGCAGGCAGCATAAACTTGGGTCTAGTTGTTTAATCCATTCAGCCATCCTAAATATTTTATTTGGGGAATCGTGTACATTTACATTCAGGTATGTTATTGAAAGGCATTGCCTTACTTCTGTCCTTTTATTAATTTTTTATGTTTTTTCTATTTCTTTCGTTTCTTTCTTTCCCTTTTCTTGTTTGCCTTTGCTGTTTGGTGTTTTTTGTAGTGATAAGATACAGTTTTTTTCTCATTCTCATTTGCTTATTTGCTCTAATAGGGGGTTTTATTCTTTCTGGTGGATGATTGTTATCATTCTTTTGATTCTATAGGTAGGACTCCCTTGAGAATTTCTTGTATGGCTACTCTAATGGAGGTGAAATCCTGTAGTTTTGTTTGTCTGGGAATAACACTATTTCTCTCTCATTTCTGATGGCAGTGGGTATAGTATTCTTGGTTTTCTTTTAGCACTTTGAATATATCATCCCACTCTCTCCTGGCCTGTAAGGTTTCTGTTGAGAAGTCTCCTGTTAGTCTGATGGGGATTCCTCTATAGATGACATTATGCATTTCTCTTGATGTTTTTAGAATTCTTCCTTTGTCTTTGACTTTTGACAAGTTGATTGTAATGTGTCTCAGTGAGGATTTGGGGGGTTAAATCTGTTTGGGGATCTTTGAGCTTCTTGGATCTGGGAGACTATACCTCTCCCAATACTCGGGAAAATTTCAGCTATTATTTCATTAAATAAGCTTTTAATGCCTTTTCCTTTCTCTTTCCCTTCCAGTATAACCATAATAAGGATGTTTGTACACTTAAGGTTGTCTGATAGATCTCGTAAGTTTTCTTCATTTTATATTTTTTTTTTCCTTTTTTTTTGGGGGGGGGCTCAATTGGGTTAATTCAAAAAACCTGTCATCAATTTCAGAAACTCTTTCTTCCTCTTATTCTAGCATATTGCTCAAGCTCTCAGTTGTATTTTTTATTTTATTGAAAAAATTCTTTAGTTCCAAAATTTCTGCTTGATTCTTTTTTGTGATTTCTATCTCTTTTTTGAATTTCTCATTTGTGTCCTGGGATGTTTTTCTGACTTCATTGTGATTTCTACCTATTTTTTCTTGCATCATGTTGAGTATCCTTAAGATTATCATTTGGAATTTCTCTTCGGGCATTTCATCCATTTACTGTTGTTTGGGATTTGGTATTGGAGAATTATTTTCTTCTTTTTGGGACTTCACATTTCCCTGTGTTTCCATGCTTCTCATATCTTTGTGTTGATGTTGGGACATCTGGTGCTGTAATTGTTGTTTTTTTTTTTTAATTTTTGGAGTTTTTGAAGGGAGAAACTCTTACCTGTAGAAGTGTCTATATTGACAGATGGGCTGGGTATTTAAGTTTTGGTCTGGGCAAGCATGGTAGTTTAGTCTTTGTGTGACCTCTTCAACTGTATTCAGTCTTGGAGTCATCTGTGGATGACTTCATGACCTAGGCAGTAGGTCCCCTTGCAGTTTCTTGTTGGGATGGTTGACACTCAGCAGGGTTTTTGTGTCTGTGAGCAGAACCTTGAGTACCTTGAGGGTGTGCTTCCTAAGCTTAGGTGAGTGACCCTGTACAGAGTCAATGGGTTCAACATTGGGGCTTCAATTTCTGTGGTAGCTGCCATGGCAATAGGGTGAGTGACCCTATACAGAGTCGCTGGGGTCAATATTGGGGCTGCAATTTCTGTGGTAGCTGTCATGGCAATAGGCTGTTCTTCTACTTATGTGGGCAGAGTTGCTGGGGTACTGAGTGGGTACCCTTGAGGCAAGTGCTTGGTCACTTCTCTTAGTCCCTTGGCATGGTAGGTGGATTCTCTGAAGCTTCCCCACTACAGTATGTGAATCTAGGCAAGTTCACCAGAGATATGGAACTGTGTACACCTGGGAGTTACCTTCTCACTCTCTGTACCCTCTCCACTAGGCAGGCTTGCTTAGTTGGGTATGGAAGGTGGGTGTGAGAAAGAACATGTAGAGCTGCACACTCCCAAAACTCTCTCTGCTGGGGGCAGGGAGGGGACAGAATTCCCAGAGGAAGGTGTGAGTGAATCTAGGCAAGTTTCCCAGAGACCCCTGGGTGCATAGACCCAGGAGGGGCCAGCTCACTCCCCACATCCTCTCTGCTAGGATGGTAGGATCTGACAGGCTTCCCAGAACTGGGCAGGTCTCTATGTCCTAGATCCTATCCTAAAATGGCAATTCCTAGCAGCAGCTCATGACCCAGGGAATGGATGGACTCAGTGTGTACTTACCCTCTATAAAAATGCAGTCATGTGTGCTCCCAGAAGTTCTCCACAATGGATTCACTGCCCAAAAGGGCCATGCAGTTACCTTACAACTAGAATTGCAGGCAGCTGTGGTAGGACCACCAACCAAAGACCTCTTGGCCATCCTTGTCCTAGTAGTGCAGGATCTCTCAGGTCTCTGCACCTGTCTTGATTAGGTGCTTTTCCTGTCTTTCTATCTTGCTATCGCAAGTTCCCAGATTTTGTGTGGTTTTCCTCACTATTTTGCTGTATTCTGTCATTTTCTCCTAGACACTCTGCAGGTGACTATCTACTTGTTATTTTGGACTTTCTTTGCATTAGAGATGAGGGCTTGCCACATCTAGTCAGATATCTTGCCAGAAAAAAAATGCTTAAATACCCTAAAATCTCTAATCCCTTCTATAACTTCTCTCTTGAACTCCAGGCATGAATATCTAAATAACTTTTCAA
The DNA here is from genome assembly GCF_000696425.1 of Galeopterus variegatus. Taxonomy (NCBI): domain Eukaryota; kingdom Metazoa; phylum Chordata; class Mammalia; order Dermoptera; family Cynocephalidae; genus Galeopterus; species Galeopterus variegatus. Next base: position 87,699 of record NW_007726295.1, on the reverse strand, counting down.
TGCCTCTGCCTAGGTATTGGTATCTTAAGCATATGAATCATATGTCAAAAACAGAACTCATGACTCCACTCCAAACTTACTTCTCTCCAGGGTCTCTGTATCAATACATTTTACCACTGTATACTCAGCTGCTCAAACTGAACACTTTAATGTCACTTTTATTTCTTCCCATCACCCCCAAATAAAACTCATCAGAAAATTCTGAAAACACTCCCTCCAAAATATATCCAAAATCTGACCACTCCTCTGTGTCTCAACTTCTATAATCCTCATCTAAGCTACCATCACTTCTCACCTAAAATATTGGAGCTCAATACCCAATAACAGTCCTCCCTGTTATATTCCTGATTCTTTAAATTCTTATTTATACAACAGCCAGAGTAGTATTCTTGAAACATATCAAGTCACATCCTTGCTTAAAACTGTCTAATACCTTTCCATCACAATTTGAATGAAATTCAAATACTTAACAATGTACCAAATAAAGATCCTCTGATCTGCCCCTTGTCTACTTCTCTAACATTGTCTCCATCCCCTCCTTGGGCACTATGCTCCATATATATTTGTTAGACTCACCACCACAGGGCCTTTGCACTTTGTCTCTTCTTCTTCAATTCACAAGTCCATCTCTATCATAATCTCATTTATTTTCCTCGTAGAACTCATTACTTACTGAAATTATCTTGGTTATTGATAGGTTCTGGATGTGACCGGCACCATCTTGTGGCCACTGGGATCCATTGTCTAGTTTGTACTTAGGCCAAACCTAACCGTAAAATGAAGCATTCGGGTTTAATATCTCCCTGGAGGACAAGAGGTTGGCCAGGAGACAGCCCGGAGGCATAGAGCGCAGATTACAGTAGAAAATGAGATGTTTAGGTTTAATGTCTCCCTGGAGGCCAAGGGGTAAATTTGCTAGGAGACAGCCGAAGGACATAGAGTGTGGAGGTTTGGATTGTTAGGATCACATTTAGAGGGTGAGAAAAGGGATGATTAGGCCCAGTAGAAGGAGGGTAACACCAAGAAGCTTCCTCTTTGGTCTGCGCCTTCTTTTCGAGAAAGAAGCTACTGACCAACTAGAGGAGCATCCTCCAATAGCTGGGGAGGACAAGAGGGGTTCCCTCAGCCAGCTGCCTAGGCTTCAGGAGCGAGAGGAAAGGGAGAGAGAGTCAGGGGAACCTGTGAAGGCAGGACTACGCACTGAGTCACCCTGAATTGAGGCCGATGTTGGATGCGTTGGTCTGAAATGGCCCAGAGTTACCCAGTTTGGCAGGTCCAGGAAGGGTGGCCAAGGGCCAATCAACCCAGGTGGGGATCATACAAGAATATTGGCCAGAACCCTTCCTGGGTTTCAGCACCAAAATGAAAGAAAGTGAGCCAAGACGCTAGGTACCAATCAAGCTTTATTAAAGGAAAAAAATCTGCTGGGCTGGCTCAAAGTGGACAGCAGCTGGGTCTGCCCTCAAAATGGAGAGCAGCACCAGGTGTGAGGGTGGGAGAGCTTATATAGACTGTTAGGAAGGCTGACATAATCATGGAGGTGTTTGGTGCTGGTGTGGAGGAGTTTCTATTTCTCAGAAACCACGCGGTTTCTCGTAAGGGAAAGGCTGGTGGCCGTTTTGTGCTGAGTGTGTGTAAAATGGTGCCAGTCAAGTCCAAGATGGTGCCGGTCATGTCCAGAACCTGTCAGTTATCAAATTGTTTGCTTGTTTATTTTTTTTTTCCCCACTAGATGTAAGGTCCCTGAAAGAAGAAATTTTGTCTGTCATTACCACTATGGTAGTGGTATGATTCCCTGTGACTAGTAGTAAAGTCAAGATGAGAATCCAGGTCTGAAGAGCCAGTCCAATTATTACTTCAAAAAGCCAAAAGTGTATTTAGAGAAACATGGAACACATTAAGATATATATTAAGATGAAACACATGAATATGTAATGCAGCATAGTCCTCAATTAGATAGTAATTGCTTGAAAAGTGTTAAAATCTGTCAAGAAAGACTAAGATTAGTACAGCCAGGAGTGTTAAGGGTAGACATTACAAACAAGGTGGATTAAATATCTTCATTTCAGAGGGCCATGACAAGCACAAAAGTTAAAAGTAAAATATGCATGTCTTGAATCATTATTTTGTATCTGGACACAATTTACTCTGTAAAAATAATTCAAAAAACTCCTAAATTTTGGTTCTTGCCATATAGCATATTTTCTTAGTGCTGTTCTGTATTTTCAGAAAAAAAAAATTTCTTCTTTCCACAGGACCACCAAAAGTGATTGTGAATTAGAGAATGATCCTGGATAACTTTAGTCTTCAATATGTTACAATTAAAATGTGATCTTACATATATTCAAATTTTTGAGGAAAGCCATGAAAATTTCAGGGAGAAAATGATGTCATTAACATGCAAACCAGTCTTGTGAATCCTTGCACAGGGGATGAATTATAGGTTGGATTGTATGTGCTGCTTACAACAGGAGACAGAGACATAAAAAGCTAAAAGAAATTTTTAGAAATCTGACAAGACAAATAAGACCATACAAGCAATATAATAAACTGTTCCGGAATATATGCAGCCAGTAACAAAGATCCAAGACAAGGGCAGAAAAGATGAAAATGAGAAGAAAAAGATTCCCAGGCTCAGACTCAGACTGTCAGACGCAGTGACAATGGGAGAGGCTATGTCCTTGCAGTAAGAAAGCTGAGCATTGGGATTTTTCTTGTGATTTGGCTTGAAAACTGTCAAAGTTTCTTGTGAGTTATTTATGCTAGATAGTACTTTTGCATAAATTATGTGTGCTGAAAATTTCAAATCTTAGTTAGTATGAACAATGAATTAATTTATGATTCTGAAACAAGCAAGAGAACTCATTCAGGCTGCCTAGGGTGCTGACCATGGATTGAGGTGTGCTGCCATCTCACCAGAGAAAGTTTTGTCTGATTTCCCAAATTATACAGCACATGTACTAAGGTATTTTAAAACACATATATAGAAGTATTTTCTGTGATTTTAAATATTATGTAATAAGCATGTATCACTTTTATAAAAAAGAAAATACTAAACATTCATTATCTCACCACTCAGGGAAAAGCACTGCAAACATTTGGTATATTTCATTCCATTCTTTTAATTCCTGATTACCAATATTTCCTGTATTACCAGATTTGCAGTACAAAACAATGTCACAACTCCTCTCATATTCAAAGTAAAACAAATATCAACTACACTTAACAAATTTCAATCAGTTCTTTGTTCTTTTAAACATTGTTTCCCTCAGCATGTCTCAGAATCTTTATGATGGTCACAATATTTCCCATGATCACTTAACCAAGACTGTACTCAATGAGAGGGAGGTAATTTTCCAAATGGAAACCAAATTGCTATTAAAAAGGGTAAATAAATACTAAGTGACCAGTGGGCCAAAACAGCGGCCAGTGACCAGTGGCCAAAACAAACGTGCACTCTATCAAGATAAAGGAACTTTAAATTCTGGGCATTGTATTTTGGGCGTATTGCAAAGAGGCTGCAGCTTGCATCTGAAGGACTGAATGGTATAACAGAAAAAAAAAATACTTAAGCACAATATTGCCTTTCCTTCGGCCTGTTTTGGGGTACATTCTTCCCTTTGAGTATATTTCCCTCCTCCCAATTGTAGTTATTTTCTTAAGCTACAATTTAAATAAATTAGGGCTTAAGCTAGTCTACTTTCAAATGCCTTTTCTGAATCATTAACTACTTTAGTGTGCATTTGGTTTTCACCATTCACTGAGCAGCTGAAAGAAAGGAAAAAATGACATGAAAACCTGCCATTTTAAGCAAGAGTGGAGGTCAGGACAGACAGCCTGGAAGAAGATTTGCTTTAAGAGTCATTCAGGATGACCCGTGGCCCACTCCAACAAGGTGAGCCAACGAGACACACTGAGGCCTCATTCTATGGCCACAGATTCTGGAAAAGGCCCCAAGGTGGAGTAATATAGCCACTACCACACCTACTGTCAAGCAAAGATAATTCACCACCACAGTAGGAGTCAGGGCCACTCCAAAGGTAACCTACAGCTCACTCGACTATACTGATATAAGAAGAGGAACCAGTAAAGCCTGAAAATAGTGGAAGAAACCTTTATCATTATAGCCAACCTCAGTGTAATAGAAGAAGCAAACCCTCTACCAAATGACCAAATATAGGTGAAAAAATACTAGAACTACAAATAAACAAGAAGACATGACACCACCAACAGATTAGAGTAATGCTAAAATTTCAGACTCCAAGGAACAGGGAATACTTGAAATATCTGAAAAAGAATTCTGAGCAATGATCATAAGAAAACTTGAAGAAATAAAAGAAGACTCAATTAGAAAACACAATGAAACAAGAAAAAATACCCAGAATATGAAGGAGGAAATTTACAAAGAGATTAATACCTTTAGGGCCGGCCCGGTGGCGCACTGCTACAGTGTGCCGCTTGGGAAGCGCAGTGGCACTCCCGCTGAGGGTTCGGATCCCACATACAGACCAGTTCCCACTCACTGGCTGAGCGAGGTGTGGGAGCAACACCGAGGGTTGCGATCCCGTTGCCAGTCCCGGTCCGGTACGGGCGCGACACTGAGGGTTGCGATCCATTGCCAGACACGAAAAAAGACAAAAAAAAAAAGAGAGATTAATACCTTTAAAAAGAGTGTAGCAAAACTCCTAGAAATGAAAGAGTCACTCAATGAAATAAAAAACAAAACGGAGAGCTTGAGCAGCAGGATAGAGCAAGCAGAAGAAAGAACTGCAGATCTTGCAGAGAGTCTCTTTGAAATAACACAGGCAGACCAACAAAAAAAAAAAAAAAAAAAAAGGAAAAAAGAACCAAAAATAATGAGGAAAATCTAAGATACATAGCAGACGCCCTTAAGTGCTCTAACATCCAAATTGTGGGTTTCCCAGAAGGGGAGGAGAAAAGAAAAGTTATTGAAAACTTATTCAAGGAAATAGTAACAGAAAACTTCCCAGGCGTGGGAGAGATACAGACCTTCAGATCAAGGAAGCTCCAAGTTCCCCAAACATATTCAATCCAAAAAGATCCTCCCCAAGACACATTATAGTTAAATTTGCAAAGCTCAAGTACAAAGAGAGAGTTCAAAAAGCAGAAACAGAAAAGTGACAAGTCACTTATAGGGGATCCCCCACAAGACAAACAGCAGACTTCTCAAACAAAACCCTACAGGCAAGAAGAAAGTGAAACAATATATTAAAAACACTAAAAAAAAAAAAAAAACCTGCCAGCCAAGAATTCTTCAACAAGTGGTACTGAGAAAATTGGATATCCATATGCAGAAGAATGAAACTAGATGCACACCTCTCACCATACAATAAAATCAACTCGAAATGGATTAAAGACTTAAGTATAACACCTGAAACTGTAAAATTACTAAGAGAAAATATAGGTGAAACACTTCAGGAACTAGGTCTGGGCACAGACTTTTTGAACATGAGCCCAAAAACACAAGCAGCAAAGAAAAAATAAACAAATGGGACTATATGAAAGTAAAAAGCTTCAGTACAGCAAAGGAAACAATCAACAGAGTGAAGTGACAGCCTACAGAGTGGGAGAAAATTTTTGCTAACTATGCATCCACAAAGCATTAATATCCATAATATACAAGGAACTTCTCTTTAAAAGTTTGATAGAATTCAGCTGTAAAGCGATTAAGACATTGAGTTTTCTTTGTTGGAGTATTGCCGATTACTGATTCAATCTCTTTGCTTGTCATTGGTCTGTTCAGGTTTTCTATCTCTTCTTGGTTCAGTCTTTGTAGTTTGTATGTGTTTGGAAACTTATCCATATCTTCCAGGTTTTCATATTTGTTGTCATGCAGTTGTTTATAATAGTCTCTAATGATTCTTTGTATTTCTGTGGTATTGGTTGTAACGTCTCCCTTTTCATTTCTGATTTTTGTTATTTGCGTCTTCTCTCTCTCTTTTTTTTTTTGTTGTTGTTGTTAATCAAGCTAAAAGTCTGTATATTTGATTTATCTTCTCAAAAAAACAACTTTTTGTTTTGTTGTGACCCATTATATTGATCGTAATCAATGCACTTTACTGGCTGCCAGTCTGCTTATGCTAATATCGCCACTATTGAATTACCATGTTCTGAAAGAAGTAAAGTGGTATATGTAGGACAAGTGTCAAATCTCCAAATGGTGTGATGCATTGTGGGTGCATTACAGACTTCTGGCAGGATTTGGAAGGTGTGCATCTTCAGTTTTAAAGTGCACACCCAGTTTATGGACATCTCATATTAATAATTTACACCTTGGGATCCTGCCAAATTCAGCATCTAGAGTAAAATTATGAAACCAATAGCACATAACTTCAGAGTCCACCATCTTTGCTTCCATATATCCATTTCCATTGTGGTGTGTCCACAACCTTCATAATGTCCTAATAACTGGGATTTCTTACTGTGGCACGACATTGGAACTAAGCATGTCTTACATTCCTGAATTTTCCACAATTTTCTCCCCTTACAAACATTTTTATTCACATTTCATTTTCATGGGGTCCTCCAAGATAACGGAGGGATGTTGCCATGGCAACAATTTGAAATAGGTTTCTAATATTTAGCCCAATCATCTTCAACTATTTCTTAATCTCAGAACACTTTGCTCAAATAACATTTCTTAAATTTGCTAATACTTTCTCTAGCATTCTGATGTCATAAGACAAAACTTGAATTTTAGAGTCAGAAAGACTTGGATGTGAATGTGGGCTAGCTGTGTGTAATTAGGAAATCTGTAGTAACTTTTATGAACTTGGAATTTTTTTTCTAATTATAAAAGATCCTATGGTCATTGCAAAAGAAAACAGGATGGGGTTGGAATCCAGAAAGTTTAAGGAAGAAAATAAAGGTCACCCATATCCCATTAAATGGAAGTACATGCTATTAATATTTTGGTTTATATTCTTTACGGTACATACCTTAGATGGGGAAGCTGTGGCTCAAACTTATATGGACACTGTGGACATTCAGTAACTAAATAATAAAATTAAAGCATCTGCAATAACATCTGGCACACAGCAGGCCCTCAATAAATGTAACTACAGCTTGTCAAAGTAATTTCACATGTCATATCGTTTGATTCCCATGCCATCACCCTGATGTCAATGAAATCATCAGTATTAGCATTATTCTTCTCTAGATGATTCTTGTCAAAAATAGAGCTTTCCAGGTCCTGAGTATCTACCTGAAGATTTTCAATTCAGTATATCTGAGTAGAGACCAGGCTTTTTGTATTCATATTAACTTTTAATTCAATTTTTCCATGAACTTTTCAAAGTGCCCCCATATGTGCCAATATTTCAACACTTAAATCTGGTGCATGGCCAGGTTTGAGAACCTCCACTTCAGAGATATCACTCAGTGAACATTCAAAGAGTATGCTCCAAACTTTCTCCTGAGAACCTTGACTAAAACTCAAAACAGCTCTCTGCAAGATATGTGTTGATGGGCAAAACCAAAGTGATTCTAATACATAGCCTCGAAAAATTTTTCCCTATACCCTATATCTTTTTGTCATTTGCTATGTCCTTGTGTGTGCTTTAATGTCTTCTATCTATGCATTGTCCCCAATTTACGTTTTCTTTTAGCAGCATCAGGAGAGCAAATCTACATGTAGCCCCACATTACTTAGCATAATGTGTTGTGACTAGAAACAATGCCTTCATGTAGCCCCACATTACTTAGCATAATGTGTTGCAGCCAGCCACAGATCAATCAATGTTATTGATTCAACAAATGATGAATTTGAAGCATCCAATCAATGCTACACTAACCCATAGGGAAAAGAATGTGGAATGCACTTGTTTTGAGCAACCTTCATTTGCCTGTTGTTGTTGGAAAAACCACTTCCCTCTGGGTAGGGTGAAGAACAGAGCTCTTCATCCTGTATCAAATTCTTTCTTCTCCATCCCTTCTTGACTGTAGTCCACAAGTCTCTGGCTGACAGTTTTCTTTAACTAGTATAATGTGAGCCCCTGCAGAAATTCAGAGGTGGGCCTAAAAAATTAATCTAGCCTCTTCCTGGCCGGCTTCTGGTTAACTCACCCATAGTTCTTCTTTTACCACTCTGTTCTAGAAGCTCTAAAATGTTGGAACATTATGAACTCCCCTTAAGTTGCCAATTCTTATTCTGTAATTGTTAATGCCTGTGGTCTCTAGAATTAGACTGCCTCGAGTAGAATGCATGCTATGACACTCACTAATTATTTAATCCTGAATGCAGGTTCTTACTTTCTCTATGCATCAGTTTTCTCATATGTTCAAAAAAAAAAAGTGATAGGGATTATATAAGTATCCATCCCACAGAGTTTTTGTGAGGATTAGATTTCATAATGCTTGTAAAGAACTTAGCACTTTGACTGACACATGATAAGTGCTCTGTAAGTGTTAAGGAGGGGTAAAGTTATCACTGGCAGAGGCAGAACAGTTAGAAATATGCTGGTATCAGGACCATGACAGCCAATAAATTACACAGAGCTGTTCTGACAACAGAGGTCAAAGCGGGGAACAGGTATTGATTGCATCTGGGGCACCAGCAGTCCAAACACTGAAGGGGAGACCTGATAGGTAGGTGAGGGTCTATCTGGCTTAGTCATGAGGTTCTTACATACTTTCAGAAAGGCCCGACTGGTGCACGCAGGTAAATGATTACTCCTAAAGAGATGGAAGCATGAAGATTTCATTTTATCATCGATGTTTCCTCCCCAAGATCTGTTGTGAGAAATTTTGGATCATTGGTGGTTAACTGATTTAAAGAAAAAGAAAACATTTTGAACATTACTGACTTGATTTTATTTTTTGTACCCCCACAGTAGCAAACTGGCACATTAAGTGGCCAATTAACTCTCCCTATGTGGGTGTGAGAGGAGACAAGGCTATAATAAACCCTTAGTAGCTTCTCTGTAACTGTAGGAACTCTATCAACTACACCAATGTTCAGAATCAATGCCACTATGCAGCATCTCTGCTGACAACAGCTCCATTATATGACCTGAAAAAAGTAGAGAAGCAGCAGTTAATATCAACCATGAATCTTCCCAGTTGCATGCCTATATACTCTTCACAACACAAATAGACCTCTGCTCTCCCCTACCCCCCAACTTTTGCGAACATCACTAAGAGCTGTGCTATAGGAGCTCCTAGTCAATGAGGCTCTCAGCTTCAAGGAATACTTTTCCCTTCAGCCTAGATCAGAACCTACTTCTCAGTGAGAATTTGGAAAGGTACAATTTCACCCTTTTTTACACTGGAAGAAGAATCTTTGAATGACACTGTAAGTTTTCTAAGCCACAGGACTAAAACATGAGTCTTTTATTCTGTACAGCTAACCCTTGTAATTTTGACTGCTCATTGTTGCCTATGCTACAGTTCCAGAATCACAGACCAGGAAGAGTTCTGGCCAAGTCTACCATCTTCTTACTAGGTAGAATATCTTATCCTTGCCTTTCTTCTTATCTCAGTAATGTGGGTTACATTAGACCATATTCACTTCTCCCCAGATAAAGTCACAGGGAAGCTTGCAGCTTCATTACCCACATCCTACTTCTCTCCCACTCCTTTCCTCATTGCTACCAGTACACACTATAAATTATTTTCTCTATGGTGTTTCTTATGCTGTTTCCTCCCCCTGAAATGTACTCCCTCCACCTCCTTGCCTTTTCAAGTTCTATGCATCTTTCAACACCTAGCTCAACTTCTGCCTCACTACTTAAGCTTCTTTATGCTGGTTCCAGCACACACTGGTCTTAATCTCTTCTGAGTTGATATAATAGTACAAATCATCACTAAGTTAACTGTGTTTTTTAGAAAAAAAAATGTATATAAGTTATCAGTGGTAATACAAATGTAATGCTGGCCTTCCTGACATGAGTTAAAGGTTCTATAGGGCAATTTTATATTGGGTACTTCTTTCCTACAGCATTGTGCACAGATGCTGTTAACATATATAAAGATTCACTTATAATCCCCTGAGGTCCCCAATTATTCATATACAGATTATTTTTGTTCAATGACTACTTTAAAGTCCAAGATTTTTCTCCTAATAAATATCTAACATTCATTTTCAACATTAAAAAAGAGACAACAATATTTTTAAAAAAGAGAGAGAAAGGCAATATGACATTTGAGATAATTTAAATTCAAAAGAAACAAAAAAGAAAAGAAAAGAGCATATGTATTTATGATTGTTCTGTCTTCTTGGCGGATAGATCCCTTTGTCATTATATAATGGCCTTCCTTGTCTCTTATTATAGCTTTTGGTTTAAAGTCTATTTTATCTGATATAAGAATAGCTACTCCTGCTCATTTTTGCTTTTTATTTGCATGGTATATCTTTTTCCATCCTTTCATTTTTAGTCTGTGAGAGTCTTTACAGGTGAGGTGGGCAAAGGAGCTGAATAGACATTTCTCAAAGGAAGACATACAAATGACCGACAGGTATATGAAAAAATGCTCAGCATCACTAATCATCAGGGAAATGCAAATCAAAACCACTCTGAGATATCACCTCACCCCAATCAGACTGGCTATTATAAAAAAGACAGAGAATAATAAATGCTGGTGAGGATGTGGAGAGAGAGGAAACTTCCTACACTGTTGGTGGAACTGTAAATTAGCACAGCCATTATGGAGAACAGTATGGTGGTTCCTTAAACAACTACAGATAGAACTACCATATGATCCAGCAATCCCACTCCTGGGGATATATCCAGAGGACTGGAAAACAACAGGTCAAAGGCATACCTGTACTCCCATGTTAATTGCAACTCTATTTACAATAGCTAGGCAATGGAACCAACCTAAATGTCCATAGATGGATGACTGGATAAGGAAATTGTGGTATATATACACAATGGAATACTACCCAGCCATAAAAAAGAATGAAATTCTACCATTTGCAACAATGTGAATGAGACTGGAGAAAATTATCCTAAGTGAAACGACCCAGGTACAGAAAGAGAAATACATTCTCTCACTCATAACCAGGAGCTGAATCCATAAATAAACAAATGAACAATAAAGAGAGAAAGAGAGAAAGAAGGAAACAACAATCACAGTAGTATGTTGAACTTTTAGGAAACTAGAGGTGGAAAGGGGGCGGGGGGAGAGTAAGGGGAGCTAATGAGGAATTGGTCAACAGACATAAAGAATGATTGTGTATTGTAACGATGAATAACCTAACTATACTGATCTAACCACCACACATTCCACACAATTACTGAAAATCAACATTGTACCCCACATGCCTGTATAATAAAAAATAAGAAAAAAATAATAAATAATAGAAATAAAAAAATAAAAATTGAAAAAAAGAAAAGAAAACACAATTTGCCATGATTCACTATTATCACTTTTTATGGCAGCAAAACTCGTTCTCATCCATACTTACTTATCTGGTGACTGAAACCTAGAATATCTGCTGCTCTGGTTGTGTTTCGCTCAGAAACTGAGCTAAAAAGTAAAGAATTAACATCTATTAAGAGCCTTCTGGACTCCAAATGTTTTGTATATATTTACTTCTTCCAACAATCCTATGAAGGGGATTTTATTCCCATTTTACAGTCAAAGAAAGTGAGAACCATAAAGGCTAAGAAACTTGTTCTTATCTGCAGTAATTAGCTTGCAAAACCAGAATTCGAACTGAGATATGGCTTTACTCCAATGCTCGTATTTACAACTGTTGTTCTATCTGGTCTCCTTGTTTCTCTGGGCTTGCTGAAGGCCCAAATAGAGGGATTTACTTTGTGTATCTGATGAAAGCTGGGGAAGTCAGGATCTTACAAGGTTACATGACGCCAATGTATTTAATACTATAGGTAAAATTTACTTTAGATGAAGCATCACTGTATGGCATAAAAATTTTGGCCATTAAAACCAGACAGGCTGGTTTATAGTTCCCAACTATACCACTAACAATCTATGTGACAGTGGGCAACTCATTTAACCGTTTTTGGCCTCAATATTTTTTTTCTCATTTGAAAATTGAGTTAATTGAATGAGGTGATCTCTAAGTTTCCTTCTAACTTTAATAGTCTAGAATTAAATACCAAAATTATTACTCCAAATTAGACAGCTGCTTAAGGATCTGCAATTGTAACAATGAAAGAAAAAATCTGGCTCCAAAGATTTAAATATATGTGTTAAGTTCAATTCAGTGTTTTGGCACTCACAGACAATTTTTCCCTGCAAGTTAATACAGAAATGAGTATGAATGGTAAGGTTATCTTAACTTAGAGAGATAATGTTATCTCATTACAATGTCACCAAAACAAATTTACCAGCTAAAAAGACCAAAAATGTTATAGGAATTGACATTTACATCTCAAATAAATGAAGTTATGGTATAGAAAAGAGAGTATCTCTACATGTTTCAGAGATTTGAACTGAAAACTCTTCATGAAAAATCATTAGGACATCATGTGCACTCTAGTCTTTCACCTTTCCTCAGTCTCCCAATTCAAGAAAAGTTTTTCTTGTAAACTTCCCTCTGTTGATTCTGGCTGTTTTCTGCACTTATCTTGTCTGAACATTTAGACTCTAAGCTTCTGAGGACAAAACTTTTTAGAAAGACAAAATAATTTATAGCCAGATGGCCTAAAATATGACTTAGCATGACTCCTTTTGTAACTTGATATCCAGAGTAAACTTAAATCACTCCGCTTTCTCAATGGTAAAAAATATTATTAAGTCACAATGTCTTGATAACCATTGACCTAATATTCGGTGTGAACACAATGAAGATTGGGGCTCTGTGGATAGAAAGAATAACTTCATCTGTCTGCCTTCGATTCACGGTTCATTAGAAGTTGTTACTACCACTCAATACTTTTTATTTTAAAAGATCTCAGATTGAAATTTTTGAATAACAAGGTTCTTATTGGTCAATATCATAAAACGTGAATACTATCTGACATACAAAGGTTTATGTGAAGGAAGCCAAGCCAAAATGATAGACTTGTGCTGTTCCACTCCCTTGGTGTCTCATTTAAACCCAAGATTTCAATGTGTTTCAGGGTGATGTGTTTGTGATTATGTATGTATGTGTGTGTATAAAATTAAGAGACAAGAAGAAGGAGGAAAGGAGGAGAAAGAGAAAGGGATGAAGGGGAGACACAGAGACAAAGAGATAAAGAGAGACAGAGAGAGAGAACCAAAGTATATCATACATTAGATTCTGTTGCAAGGCATCTACATGTTCAATATCATGTTCAGCTTTGGGGACTGTGGCCAATGCTGTATTTTGACTTACCCCATAGCTTTACTTCCCTTCCTTTCTAATAAATTTTGCCTGCTAAAATATGCTTAAGCCCAGGAAATAAATCATGACAGGCCTAAGCCACTTACGGCAATTCAGTTCCTCCTTTCCAGTGGTTGGACTAATGAGGTACATGTGATGTAACTCTACCCAATGGAATCTGAGAAGAAGTCTTCCAGGAACTTCTGAAAAAGACTTTTCTCACCTAGTATCTCCAACCGGCTTAGATCTATCATGAGTCATCTCCCAGTAGTGGACCTATTTTAGCTTTAACAAAATCCAGGCTTTTCTTTTCTTGTGTTCCTTCATGCTTTCAAAATTCTCATATAAGGACATGTTGGTTGGAGCTATTTCAGCCACCTAGTGACCACAAAAGAAGAGCAAAAATAATTCCAGAGAGGCCCACTCCAGTGTTCTGAAAACATCATTCTGTTGAATTAATCCTAGCACTGACTACCTCCAAATTACTCTTTTAAATAACACTAAATGTTCTTATGGTTTAAGCCACTGTTAGTATGGTTTTCTGTTACTTATAGCCATACACATCCTTGATGATGCAGAAACCTGCCCAGAAATGTGACCACCTTCTAAATAGTTGGAATAAAATCAAATGGCCAATATCTGTTATTTTGGAGAGCACATATACTTCCAAATCTGGCTGTCTTCCATGATTTATCTCATACTTTAGCTCAGCCTTAAAATGTTTCCACTCTTGGTCATGTAGTTCTCAGTCCTTTCCAAAGTGCTGATGACACCTTTCGTGTCTGACTATGTTGAGGTTTGTGTTCTTTATTTCTATCTTATAAATTCAGGTAATCTCTTCAACTATATTGTAAATTCCTCGAAGGCAGTGTTCAGCTTTTGTAACCAACACAACACCTAGGAGCTTGCTACATGTTGAATTGAATTGTAGCATTCTTCCCTGCCCTGCTTTATAGAAATTCTGAAATTCAATTTTTCCCTTCAAGATAAATGATAGTGGGAGCATGATCCTTTCCATCAGGTTATGGAGAGAGAATCTTCTGCTCCATTCCCCATCTTAAATAAATAACACTATCATAGTACACTGCAGAGTTTTAATTATCTTGGCCCTCTGCTTTGCCAAAGTCAATCTAGTATTTTTGTGAGTCAGGAGTTGTTCTACACAACAGTCAAAACAGCTTGAGAATGGAATCAAAGAAGAGGCATACTAGTGGACATTTTAATGATCCAAACAATGGCATAGGTACTTTGTCAAATCAATTTAAAGCCCAACTAAATTTGACAATGTTACTATTGTTCTAACTAACAGCAAAGCCTTAAAACTTATGAAGACATTCTATCTTTTGAATATCTGCTTGTAGTCTTTCTTGGTCTTAGATAATAGGTTAATTAAACTTAAGTGTCTCTCTCTCTCTCTCTCTCTCTCTCTCTCTCTCTCTCTCTCTCTCTCTCACACACACACACACACACACACACACACACACACACACACTGCTTCTACAGACTGAAATATTCTTAGAGTCTAAGAAAATGTGAAGTCAGAATCAAGAATTTTTAGAGTGTCCTGGTTGACTCATATAACCTTTTATTTCCGCCCCCCCCCTCCAAAAAAAATATTCAGGATATGCAGCTATATGGATAACACTGAATCCTCATCTTCAGCTTAAACACTGAATGTTTTACATCCCACAAAAGTAGATGTGTTTGCCTTTCATTCCTCTTACTATAAAACAGGCACCTGGTCCACCCCCAACCCCCAACAAAAATTCATCAGCAATGAAAGTGTATTCATTTGACAAGTGATGTATCATCCTCCCCAATGGATGGCTTAAATCTATGACTTCCAAAGGGCCTTCATTTTACTTTTGCTTCTTTTCTGTTCATTTCCCCTTTCACTGTGATCATTATATTTTATGTGAAGGAGTCAAACATAATATCTTTCTTTGAGCAATTTTAAGATAAATGTCAGGAAAAACAAGCAATTAGAATTTTAGCACCTGCACAATTCAATTCCAAAGCACTTTAAACAACAGTGCTAAATTTACTATAGAAAAGCAAATGTTTATCTTAAATACGGTTTAATCCTCTTTTCCAGGAAGCTTATGTAACAAAAAATACAGCTGGAGGCTACAGTGGCCCATTTATAACCATACTTGGGTTTGTTACCAGGGAACATGTCAAAATCATCTTAGCTTGTTTTAATGGTTCATTTTGGCTCTCTGTGTCTTTCTTCTCATTTGATTTTAGGAGTTCAAACTGGTTTAATGATGCCAGCCAGGGAAAATGGTTTTCTGTGACTTTGCCCACTGGGCAGGACTGGAAGAAATGGAATAGATGGCTATCCACATTGGGTCATGTTTGAGAGGCTATCATATGTCTCTGCCTCTTCCCAGTGCTTTCTTTGCTGAGATGGCTTTGAGTTCTCTCCTCAGAGTCACTACTGTGGGACAAAACAAAATCTACAGCAAGCTACATATGCCAGGTAAATATATGCCCTACTTGGAGAATAAGCCAATGTGTTAGACTGATTATGCCTGACTAGCAGTAAGGGAAAGAAGGAAGTTTATTGTGAGATACTTAAATGCCAGCACTCAGCCAAAATGTAAGTTGCCACATTTTGTTCCCTGCTTAAGAGGAGGCAGGGCTGGGGTTAAACTAGCCATCGCTAATATTGCTCTCATTTTTGATTTGGCACCATTACACTCCTTGCTCTTGACTCATTTCCTTATTTATTAAACAAGACAATCCAATGAAAACCCACTGTATTAGTTTTCTATTATTGTATAACAAATTATCACATACTTACAGGCTTAAAACAACATCCATTTATTCACTCACACTTCTATAGGTTAGAATTCCAGGCAAGCTTGGCAGAGTTCTCTATTCTGTGTCTCACAAGGCTGAAATCAGCTGAGTTGGCCAGACAAGGCTCTTATTATTCTCACAATAAGAAAAAGCTGAACAAACTAAAAATAAACAATATTTCTTAGACCCTTTAGAGAACTGGGATCAGGGCAAACCAGGGCAAACCACTACCCCAATATTTGGAGAAACAGGTACATACAGAGTTATAGTAACAAAGATCTGCTTATCTGAAGGAGAAGCTGATGGAGCCATAAACTGGAAGGATCACTTAAATGATAACTTTGGTGAAGTTCTGGAGGCTGATTGTACTCTAATATGAGAGTCAGAAACTGCTGGGGGTTGCAGTCGTGGAACGGGGCACCTTTTCAAGGCCTTTTCCTTCAGGAACTCTAATAAGTGGTCAAGATGAGAACCCACGAACGAGCTTCTTTTGACTGTGGCAAGAAAAAGGGAAGAGTAACCATTTTGACATAGGCCTAGAGTGTTCTCCATAATAAAGGCCTACTCTCTAGGAAAAATGAATTTACCAGAGCACAAATCTGAAACCTCGTCCTGAGCTGGGAGAAGAAAAATTTTCCTCACTTTATTCTCTTCCAGTCTCCCTATAGACCTGAGGGGGCTTGATAACACCCATATAATTAAAATACAAGAAAGAGCAGAAAGAGAACACATGACAGAAAAAATACATGAAGTAATAATGGCCGCAAACTTTCCAAAATTAATAACAGTTATCAAACCTCAGATTTAGAAAGCTCGGATAATGACAAGCAGGATATAAACAAACAAAACTAAACTAAAACTCATACGCATATCATGTGCATATTTCAACAAACAAAACATACAAAGAACATCTTGGAAATAAAACAGTGGGGAAAATACTTCATCTATAGAGGAACAATGATGAGAATTACAATGGAATTCTCATCAGAAGCCATGTAAGCAAGAAGAAAAATGAAATTAAACTCTTCAATAAAAAAACACCAAACTATAATTCTATATTCAGCAAAATAATCCCTTAAAAGTAAAGAAGTAAAGATTTTCAGACAATTTGAAATTGAGAGAATTCATTACTTGCAGACCTGTCCTGCACTAAATGGTAAAAACAAAATGTTATTCTTGCCGAAGGAAAAATGACATAGGTCAGAAACTTGGATCTACCTAAAAATGGAAGAGGATCAGAAAAGAACTAAACAAAGTGAAAATATTTTATTTTTCTTATTCTTAATTGATCTAAAAAATAACTTTGTTTAAGGCAATAACATTTACAATGGATGTGATATTTGTAGCATACAGATAAGTAAAGTGAATGACAGCAATGTTATAAGAGACAGGACGGAGAATTGGGCATTCTCTGTTATAAGGCACATACCCTACACAAGAAGTGTTAAAGTGTTATTTGAAGTTGACTTTCATAAGTTTAAAACACATATCATAAGCTCTAGGGCAACCACTAAATTTTTCAAAGAGTAGTGCAAGTGATACTAAAGAGAGAATATCAAATGAAATTATAATCAGTGCTCAATTAAAACCAGAAAAGGTAGAAAAGAAGAAAAAATATAAAAAAACAAAGAGCAAATTCAATGAAGAGAAAGCAATTACAAAGAAAGTAGGTATTTATCCAACATTAGTTTCCTGGGGCTGCTGTACTACAAACTGTATAAGTTAAAACAACATAAATGTATTATCTCGTAGTTCTGTAGCTAGAAGTCCAAACTCAAGGTACTGGCAGGTCCATGTCTCTCTGAAGGATCCTTGCTTGCCTCTTTCAGTTTCTGGTAGCTCCAAATGTTCTTAGGCTCATGACAGCTTAACTCCAATCTTATCTCTTTTCACATAGTCTTTCTTCTGTGCATGCTTGTGTCTCTGTACAAATCTTCCCTTTTTATAAAAACTCAAGTCATATTGGATTAGGGCCCTGTATTAGTCAGAGTTCTCCAAAGAAACAAAATCAATAGAATACGTATGTGAAGATAGATAGATGGACAGATAGATTTATTTTTTAAAAAAATGTTTCACACAAATGTGAAGGAGGCTGGCAAGTTTAAAATCTGCAGGGCAGACTGGCAGGCTGGAGACCCAAGGAAAAGCCGATATTGCAGTTTGAGTCCAAAAGCATTCTCCTGGCAGAATTCCTTCTTTCTTGTGGACAGTAAGACATTTTCTTAAAGTCCCCAACTGATAAGCCTCGCCCACATTACAAAGGGCAATATCCTTTATTCAAACTCTACTGATTTAAGTGTTAATCCAATCTGGAAAATACATTAATAGAAATGTCTATAATTGTGTTTTACTAAATATCTGGGTACCATGGCCTAGCTAAGTTGACACATAAAGGTAACCATCAAAAGCCCACCCTAATTATCTAATTTTAGCTTCATTACATCTGCAATTACTCTATTTTTAAAAAGGCCACATTCTGAGGTACTACAGGTTAAGCTTTCAACTTATCTTTTTGGGGGAACAATTCAACCCATAATACAAATTACATCAATAATCACTTTAACTGTAAATGGTCTAAATACACAAATTAAAAGACAGAGATTTGCAGAGTGAATAATAAAGTAGGTCCAACTATATGCTATTTATAAGAAACCCACTTTAAATATAAAAACAGATATGTTAAACATAAAGGAACAGAGAAAGATATGCCATACTAACACTACTCAAAGTAAAGTTGGAGCACTTACATTAACATTTCAAATGAAACGGGCTACAGAATACAGAATATTATCAGAATTAAGAGGGGCATTATAAAATGATAAAAAGATCACTTAGCCATGAAGACATAGCACTCCTTAATGTGTATAAACCAAAAATAAGAGTGCCATACTGCATGAGACAAAAACTGATAGAACAGAAAGGAGAAATAAACAAATCTGTATTATAGTTGTAGACTTCAAAACCCCTCTTTCAGTAATTGATAGATCAATCAGGCATAAAATCAGTAATGATATAGTTGACCTAAACAGCACAATCAATCAACATGATATAATTGACATTTATGGAATACTTCATACAACAATAACAAAGTACACATTTTTTCACTTCACATTGAACAGGATAGAATTAGGATAAACAACATTCTCAGTCATAAAACATATCTTAACAAATTTAAAAGGTTAGCAACCTTACAAAGTATGAAATTAAACAAAGAATTAATAGTAGAAAGGTAGCTGGAAAATCACAAATATTTGGAGATGATAGAACACATTTCTAAATAACACATGAGTCAAGGAAGAAATATCAAGAAAAACTAAAAATCTAAGCTAAATAAAATTGAAAATAAAGTTTATTGAAATATATGGGAGGCAGAAAAAGTAGTATTCAGAGGGAAATTTAAACCATTAAATTCATATATTGGAAAAGAAGATCTAAAATCACTATCCCAGAAATCTATATTGTAGGTTTATTGATGAACCAATTCTAAAGTTTATATGGAATGGCAAAAGATCTAGGATAGCCAGCACAAAAGAAAAAATCTGGAGTATTCATATTACCAGATTTCAAGACTTATTATAAGGCTACAAGACAGAGCAGTATTGGAGGTAGAATAGACACACAAATCAATGGCATATAATGGAGAGCTATAAATAGACCCACACAAAGACAGCCAATTGATTTTTGATAAAGATGCAAAGGCAAGTCAACAGAGAAAGGATAGTCTTTTTCACAAACGGTTCCGAAACAGCAGGATGGAAAAATACAAAATAGGTGAAACTAGATACAAACTTTACATTTTGTGAAAAAATAAACTCAAAATGGATCATAGCCTTAAATGTAAAATGCAAAACAATAAAACTTGTAGAATACATATGATGAAATCTAGGTGTCTCTGGTTTGGGTGATGACTTTTAAATACAGCATCAAAATTAAGATCCATGAAAGAAAAAAATGAAGTTGGACTTCATTAAAATTTTAAATGTTTGCTTTGTGAGAGGCACTGCTAAAAAAATAAAAGACAAGGCACTGACTAGGAAAAAATTTATTTGCTAGTCACATATTTGATAAAGAACTGGTATCCAAAATATATAAAGAATTCTAAAACTCAACAATAAGAAAACAAACACCCAATTTTTTAAAAAAAAATAGATGAGAAGAGCAGGGCAAGATGACAGACTAGAGGTGCCTAAGGTACAGTTCTCCCACAGAAGCAGACAAGAGCAAGGAATGTACAGCTAAGTACAGAGGAGAGCATTGGCGGGAGAGCGTGGGAGGGCAGGAGGACTCTGATAAGGACCATGTGGAACACAAAAACCAAGCAGGATGGTGGAGAAAGGAGAAAGAAGTGCATAGCTTCAGCTGCCACCACGCCTCTGACATCAGGATAAGCACAGGAGGAATTCTCCCTTCTAGGAATATAATCTGCTTGTCCATGAGCACTTCCTGGTGGTAAACTCTCCCTTTGTTCATGCCACAACCTGCCCCCACCACCGATGTTGTTGCTTGTACCACTGTCTAGTCCCAGAGCCTTGTCCCTTCTCCCGGCATGTGACTTCATCTTGAGTAGCACACCCCACTATGTGGCCCACACTGCCTGCACAGCCCTTGCAACAAGTTTGGCCCCACCCCTCCAGCCACCCACATGGCCCCATTCACCTCTATGGGCTTAATTGTCCAGCTACCCATGAGACCACAGCCACCCCAGGCACCAGCATGACCATAGATGTCCAGCTGCCTTCAGAGCCCTACTAGCCCACACAGGCACAGCCACTAGTGTAACCCCAGCTGCAGACACAGCTGCCAGTGCCCCCAGAATTACTGAGTCTAACCAGAACTACTAAGTCTACCCATAACAACTGAGTCCCATAACTACTGAGACCACTGAGTATACCTGGAACCAAAACTAAAATCCCCCACACTATGGGCAATATAAACAAATCTTTGGAGGGAGGCTCTCTCCTCAAAAGCCACCCCAGCATAACAGAAGAAGCAACCATTTCACCAGATGACCAGACATCAATGTAAGGATATTAGAATTATGAAAAAACAAGAAAATATGACACCTCCAAAGGAATACCATAATTCTCATAACTCAGATCCCAAACAACAGGAAACCTTTGAAATGCCTGAAATGGAATTTCAAGCAAAAATCTTTAAGAAATTCCGTGAGATACAAAAAGACTCAGATAGATGACATGACAAAATGTGAAAAACAATCTGGGATGTGCAGAAGGAAATTCACAAACAGATAAACACCATAGAAAAGAATGTAGCAAAACCCCTAGAACTGAAAGCCTCATTCAATGAAACTAAAACTACAATTCAGAGCATAAGCCACAGGTTAGAGCAAGTAGAAGAAAGAATTTATGATCTTAAGACAGTCTTTTCAAAAAGACATAGAGTGGTTGAATGGATTAAAAAACTAGACCCAAATATATGCTGCCTACAAGATACCCACCTCACCTGTGAAGCCTCACACAGACTGAAGGGATGGAGAAAGATACAGCATGCAAAAGGAACCAAAAACAAACAGGAGTAGCTATTCATATATTGGATAAAATAGACTTCAAATCAAAAACTATAAAAAGAGATAAGGAGAACATTATATAATGAGAGATGGATCTATATACCAAGAAAGCATAACAAACATAAATATATACACGCCCAACATAGGAGCACTTAGAAATGCAAAGCAAACACTATTAGACCTAATGACCAAGATAGACACCAGTACAATAATAGTTGGTTACCTCAACACCCCTATATCATCCTTGGACAGCTCAACTAGACAACAAAAAAATAGAGAAACATAGGATTTAAAATATGCTTTAGACCAATTGGACTTGGCAGACATCTACAGAACATTTCATCCAACAACTACAAAATATACATTCTTCTCATCAGCACATGGAACATTCTCCAGGATAGACCACATATTAGGTCACAAATCAAGTCTGAACAAATTTTCAAAAATTGAAATCATTTCAAGTATCTTCTCAGGCCACAACAGATTAATCCACAAATTGATAACAAGCAAAAATTTGGAAACCATACAAATACATGGAAATTAAATAACATGCTCCTGAATGACCTATGGGTTCAAGAAGAAATTAAACAGAAAATCAAAAAATTTACTGAAACTAATGCAAATAAAGATCCATCATACCAAAACCTGTGGGATACTACAAAAGCAGTACTAAGAGGGAAGTTTATTGCAATAAATGTTTACATGAAAAGAATAGAAAGATTCCAAACAAACAGCCTAATTTTATATCTCAAAAAAATATTGCACCTCAAAGAAAAAGAAGAACAATCCAATCCCAAAATTAGTAGATGTAAAGAAATAACTAAGATCAGAGGAGAACTAAATGAAATAGAGACCAAAAATACAATACAAAAGATCAATGAAATCAAAAGTTGGTATTTGAGATGAAAAAAATAGACAAAGCTTTAGCCAGACTAATTAAAAAAAGAAGAGAAAAGACCCAAATAACAAAAACCGGAAATGAAAAAGGAGACATTACAACTGATACCACAGAAACCCAAGGAATCATTAGAAGATAGTATAAGAAACTATAAGCAAACAAATTTGAAAACCTGGAGTAAATGGATAAACTTGTGGACACATAGAAACTACTGAGACTGAACCAAAAAGAAATAGAAAACCTGAACAGACCAATGACAAGCAATGAGATTGAAGCAGTAATCAGCAGTCTCCTAACAAAGAAAAGTCCAGGATCAGATGGCTTTACTACTGAATGTGGCAGCATCATCCTGATATGAAAATCAAAGATACTACAACAACAAAAAAGAAACTACAGACCAATATTCTTGGTGAACATAGAGACAAAAATCCTCAACAAAATATTCAAAACAGAATATAGTAGAACATTAAAATGATTATACAACAAGGTCAAGTGGGATTCATCCCTGGGATGCAAGGATGGTTCAACATACACAAGCTAACAGATGTGATACATCATATCAACAAAATCAAGGACAACAAACCATGTGATCATCTTAATAGACACAAAAAGCATTTGACAAAATTCCACACCACTTCATGATAAAGACTCTTAACAAAACAGGTGTATAAAGAAAGTATCTCAACACTACAAAAGCCATATATGACAAAGCCATTGCCAATATAATTCTAAATGGGGAAAAGATGAAAGTGTTCCCTTTTAAAACAGGAACAAGACAAGGATGCCCACTCTCACATCCTCTGCTTAGCATAGTACTGGAAGTCCTAGCCAGAGCAATCATGGAAGAAAAAGAAAGAAAGAAAGGGCATCCAGATTGGAAGACAAAGTCAAACTGTTCCTGTTTGAAGATTACATTATCCTATATATAGAAAAATCTAAAGACTAAACAAAAAAACTCTTAGAGCTTATAAATGAATTCAGTAACATTACAGGATGCAGTATCAAAATACAAAATCAGTAGCATTTTAATACTCCACCAATGAAATAGCAGAAAAAGAAATCAAGAAAGCATCCCATTTATAGTAACTACAAGAAAAAAAATTCTATGTATAAACTTAACCAAGGAGGTGAAAGATGTCGACAATGAGAACTACTAATCACTGTTTAAAGAAAATAAAGACAACAACAAAAGATGGAAAGACGTTCTATGTTCATGGATTGGAAGAATTAACATTGTGAAAATGTCCATACTACCTAAAGCGGACTACAGATTCAGTGTGATCCCCGTCAAAATACCAACGACACTCTTCACAGAAATAGAATAAAACAATCCTAATATTCATATGGAATGACAAAAGACCACAAGTAGCTAAAGCACTCTTGAACAAAAAAAATAAAGCTAAAGGCATTACACTTACTGATTTCAAATTATACTACAAAGCTATAGTAACCAAAACAGCATGGTATCAGAATAAATACAAACACACATACCAATGGAAGAGAATAGAGAATCTAGAAATCAATCCACATACTTACAGCCAATTGATACTCAAGAAAGGCACCAAGAACATACACTGGGGAAAGGAGAGCCTCTTCAGTAAATGGTGCTGGAAAAACTGGAAGAATGAAACTAGACATGTGCCTCTCACCATATACCAAAATCAACTCAAAATGGATTAAAGACTTAAATATAAGACCTGATACTATATAGCTCCTGGAAGAAAACATACTGAAACACTTCAGGATGTAGGGCTGGTCAAAGACTTCATGAATAAGACCCCAAAAGAACAGGCAACAAAAGAAAAAATAAACAACAGTGATTATATCAAACTGAAAAGCGTTTGCACAAGAAAGGAAGACAACCTACAGAATGGGAGAAAATATTTGCAAACTACACATCTGACATAGGATTTATATCCAGAATATACAATAAGCTTAAACAACTCAAGAGTAAAATAACAAATAATCCAATTTTTTTTAATGGGCAAAGGAACTGAATAGACATTTCTCAAAGGAAGGTAAACAAATGGCCAAAAGGTCCATGAAAAAATTCTCAACATCACTAATTATCAGTGAAATGCAAATCAAATCAGAGCATCTATGTGATTGGTTGGGGATGCATAGTTGGCTGTCTGGTTGATTTTAAGGTGGATGTGGGGACAAAAATTGGGGAAGCTATCAGATATTAATTAAGTCCTGGTTATTTTAAGCCAATTGTTGCAGGAATTATTGTTTGGCTTCCTGGGCTGGTTGCTAGAGATAGTGGTCTGACTTCCTCCAAATCTAATTATTAGGCTAGCTTCCTGAGCTGATTACTATATCAACAGTCAGATAATGGGTTGGTTTCCTTAGCTAGTTGCTGTAGATGGTGAGTCAGAGTCCTATTTTTCTATCGTCTGGCTATCATTTGTTTGTATATTAAGTCTCTTATTTCATTTTTTTTTGTATTTTTTATGAAACGTATTGATTATACATATTTGTGGTGTACAGAGGTCAATATCAATACATGTATACAATCTGTGATGATTAAGTCAGGGTAATTAGTATATTCATCATTAAAAAACTTAACCATTTCTTTGAGATGAGGACATTCGATCTCTCTTCTAGCCATTTGATAACATGCAGTAAATTATTGTTAAATATAGATGCCTAGCTCGATTGTACACCTGTAGAACTTATTTTTCCTACCTGGCTGCTATGTGTCCATTAACCATCTTCTCACTATCTCCCCTCCCCTTCTCCCTTTCCCACCTCTAGTAACCACAGTTCTGTTCTCTCCTTCAGAAAGTTCAACCTTCTTTTTCTTTTTCTTTCTTTCGTTCTTTTTGTCTTTCTTTCTCTTTCTTTCTTTCTTTTTTTCTTTTCCTTTCTTTCTTTTTCTTTCTTTCTTTTCCTTTCTTTCTTTCTTTCCTTCCTTCCTTCCTCCCTTCTTTCTTTCCCTCTTTCTCTTTTTTTTTAGCCCCCGCTTATGAGTGACAAGTCTCTCATTTTTAATACCATTCTATAATAAAAAGAAACAAGGCTTCTTGGACAAATGGGTAATTATAGGACTGGGCAAGAAATATACAAAATGAGAATGGAGCATCATGCAGTACCAGAAAGTGAAGAAGTGATTTTAAAAATCAAAACAAATAAACAAAAACCAGCACAGTGATGGGTGGATGTCAGAGGGACACAGGATCCAACTGAAGAAGTTTCTAATGACCAAAGTTGCAATCTGAGCAACATAATAAATACTTGATAAAAATAAAGAAGTACTAGATTATAACTCCAAGTATATAATAGCCATGAGTCTATACTGATATAAATGATTGAATTGATAAATAAGTGGGCAGAATAGACAAACCTTCCACACAAAATTCCAAATGATTTATGTAGATGCCATTCCCCCAGGAGGTGGAGCATAACTCCTCATTCCTTAAGTGCAGGCTGCACATAGTGACTTCCTTCCAAAGAGTACAGTTTGGAAAGGAGCCAGGGAGGAGAATAAGTTTATAGTGGAAAAACCTGATGAATACTACTTCAGCGAGGTGATCAAGGTCAACATTAACAGTCTCAAATCATTTTAATGATACACGCCCTTGATGTGATGTGATGAGAATGGCACTTTACCTGTCTGTTTATTGTACCCAAAACATACAACCTCAATTTGACTATAAGAAAAACATTGGATAAATAGCAGTTAAGAGAATTCTACAAAATACCCAACCAACACTCCTCAGAACTGTCAAGGTCATCAAAAATAAGGAAAGTGTAGGAGACTATCACAACCAAGAGGAGCCTAAGGAAACACGATGACTAAATATAGTGTGGTATCCTGGAAAGGAGCCTGCAATGGAAAAGGGACATTAGATAAAAACCAAGAAATTCTGAAAAAAGTAAGGACGTTAGTTAATAATACGTTACCAATTTTAGTTCTTAGTTATAACAAAAGTACCACAGTAATGTATGGCAATGTATGATGTTAACAATAGGGAAATCTGGGTGTGGGGTATTTGGGAACATTCTGTACTATCTTCACAATTTTTCTGTAAATCTAAAAATATTCTAAAATTAAAAGTTAGTAAAATAAAAAAAAAAGCACATACTGTGAGCTATACCGTAAGGATAAACAAAAACAGCCTACTGGGCTCCAGAGTGCTACCTCTGATAAAACATGACCACTGAGAAAGCAGAAACGCTCTTGGGATTCTCCAGGGTCAACATGAGCTTAAAGAGTACAGAGTGAGTACTGCTAAATACCTGAGAAAAAAAAGACAAATAAAACCCTTTGGGAGGAACCTCAACCACTGCTGAAGTGAGATCAAGCAGTATCCAGTGACCTTAAGGATGGGCAGCGGGGAGAAAAAGTATTTTAGTACAATGGTTCAAAGCAGCTCAGCAGACTACTTTGGGGCCTTGTGGAGTACATTATGTGGGTGCTGGTCAGTGAGGGAATTTCTTCTTGCAGGGAACTACATCTGACAGAATGCACTTTGAGGCTTGCAAGCAGAAAAAAAAGATATAAGCTTTTTAATTAAAATGCCACAGAATGCGAGAAGATGGATCCAAGAAAGACCATATCCTCTCTGGCATTGACTGAGCAAAAGTATAGATCTGCCTTGATTGTTCATTTGGGGGAAAAATGATAATCCAGAATAAATTAATTTCGTGAATCAGAAAGAACACACACTTCTGAAATTATTTTGTTCTGGGATATACCCAGGATAACTGCCTAGTAGAGAAACAGACACAGTGGACAGAGGAAGGAGAGACTTAGCACAAGAATAATAATCACTCTCATCTTTGGGGGATTAAGCCCTCCTTAGAGAAACCAGTCGGATAAAACAATCTAGAGGAAAGCCCAGCATAAACCTCTGGTCTGGCCTTTTTGTATCCATTCTGGGCTGATAGCCAGGCTGTTTCAAATCAGTTAACTATGTACTCAAGTGGAATTGGGCATGTTGATAATTTGAGATTAATAGGAAGTGTTTTATTAACCCTTAGCTCAGGGCACATTTGTGCAGTTTATGGTATCTTTTTTTGGAAAAAGATTATTTCATATACATTATTTCACTTTGACTTTAATCCTCACAACTTTAAGAGGTCAGAAAATCGACTTTTATAATGTTTATTACAAAAAGATAAGAAAACTGAGGAGAGAAATTTAGTAATTAGTTTAATGTAACACAAGAGAAAGTTAGGAACATAGACTTTGACTCAGATTTTTGACTTTCAGCCCAATATTCTTTTCACTCTGCCATGCTGCTTCTCCTACAAGCACATCCTAGGACCTGAGCCTTACTGGCTTGGAACACTCCAATCTATGCTAAAGTTTCAGAGAAAAATGTTTAGATAAGTGTACAATTTAGCCAGTAGTGATCCTTTATGTAAATGGAACTGAAATAGGAAGGAACTCATCTGAGCTATAAGCATGAAACGACACCTGATTGTTTCTTCCTCTCAATACTACCTGTTATGTTAAACAGCTCGTGGCATCTCTGCCTATTGAGACCATCGGGGAAAACTGGCTATTGATTTGTCACAAAGACCTGGGCAAGAGGCACTTTCAACCAGAAATGTCAGTAATATAAGGACATTTTTTCTATTGTCACTCCCCTGTCTGAGTTGCAGGATAAGCTAAACCGTCTCTCCGATTCTTAGTCAGGAAATGTGGCTGCAGGAAGACTTAGCCAAACCAGAATATTTAGTTAAGCTCTTGGGTAATTGATAAAGTAGACACCAATGATCGAGCTTTCAGAACATTCATGAGTTTTTGCTTAATTTATCCCCACCCTTTGAACAAACATTTGACATCATGGAGGACAAGGGATATAGTGAAGAAAGGCACAACCCTTGTAACTGGAAGTAGCACAAATCATTCCAATTACCAACTGGTTTCAGGTCTCTTCTTTCCTCTGTCAGATAAGAGAAATTCCCTGGACAGCCATATCAGTGATGCTGTGGAGAATGATGGCTGAAAACAATAGGAGAGTAGGGGAATCAGCCTCAGCATTTGCAGGAAAACAAAGTTTAAAAAAGAAGCCCAAGTCTGGAGTTATCCCAGGTCTGACTTTTATGTTATTGTTGTTCTTTAATTTAGTTCCACCCCAGACAGCAGGGCTATGTCTAACTATCCAAATAATTTGACCTACTTAAAACAAACTACAATAAAAAAAACAGTTGAATACCAACGTATCAGAATTTTTCAGTTTTTCATCGACTATTTCAGCATCATGTAAGATGGCCAGCATAGTAATAGATTTAAAACTCATGTGGCTCTGGCTGGTAGAATTCTGAGTGATTTTTTTTTTAAATGATTTAGCTTATTTGTTTTCTAATTTTATTAAATTAAAATATATTACTTGAGTAAATTTTTTAATGTGAAAAATAATATGACACTTTATCATGAAATTTTAGATCGGGAGATTTCAAAAACCTTAAAGGGTCTTCAAAAGATCCTCTGTTCTGTCCCCTTGTCTTTAGGCAAACCTGGAGCCAAATTTACTAAAGTAGTAGTCCTTCTATTTACAAAGCACTTTATTGTTTAAACTCTTTTATTTTATAGATGAGGCAACAAAGACCAAGGGTAGATAAATATCTTGGTTCCTGGCAGGGCACACAGCTAGTTGGTGGCAGATACTAAGAAGGGTCACTAAAACTTCACACCACCACCATTGCATCCTTTTTCCACTCTCCTTGCTTCTGCAGCCCACTTACCACCACCTTCCTTTCTATGACACCACTGTCCTCACAGTCCGTTTTTGAAGAATTCTGCTATAGTCAAGTGGTTCAAAAATAGAATAGCCCTGGGAACACATTGTCTGGAAAAGGTTCTATGTATCAGCCCCATCCATTATCATAAGTAGCTTATATTACATGCTGTAAATATAAAGGCATCCTCACCACCACCAACACCCCCCCCCCCAAAAAAAAAAACCACGGGCTAAAACATTGTCCTCATCACTCCGTTACAGGGCCTGAAATCCCCCTTCTGTCATGC
>NW_007726295.1:6137-58201 GCF_000696425.1 Galeopterus variegatus | reverse complement strand
CTAGAATAGTTTATTTTTCTTCAATTACATTATTATTAAAAAAAGAAACAGGTTTTAGTAACCATTTATATTCACATGGCTCATTCAACAGACAAATAAAGATGAGTTTATTTTAAGTATTGTATGTTCAAGGCTACCCCCCCCCCCAAAAAAAAATACCACTGGCTAAAACATTGTCCTCATCACTCTGTTACAGTGCCTGAAATCCCCATTCTGTCATGCCTGGAGAGGCATAGATGCAATATTCAACCAATCCTCCATAAGAAGTTTATTGAGAATAAACCATGTGATAGGAACTACTTATAGGATGTAGGAATTCAGAGATGAACAAGTCCTGTCCCTTCCCCTTAAGCAGTTGGCATAATAGCTGTGAAGGAAAGCAGGTAAAGAGACTATTACAAATTATAATAGAGAAATGGGCCCTATGAGAACTCAGAGAAAGGGCACCAAACTCAGTAGGGGATGCTCAGTGAAGGCTTCTTGGAGACTGTGACATCTTAGCTGTATCTTAAAAGATGAATAGGCAGGTAAAATAGGGAAACTTAAGAGATACACCCTTGGCAGATGAAGCATACAAAGGCTCATACACGTTGGGGCACACTGTTTGTTGAGGAGCTGAAAGTAGTTCAGCATAGCTAAGGAAAGGTATGACATAATGAAGTAGTGAGAGATGACAATGGAAAGGTAAACAGGGGTCAAGTTATAAAAGGCCTTGTGGACCATCCTAAGGAGTTTAAACTTTCTCTAAAGCTGTTAAGAGTCACTGAATGATTTTAAACAGGAGGATGCCTTAAAATTTGGTTCAAAAAGTTATATTGTACGGAAGGACCTCCATATTAGAGTAAGTAGTTCTAGCCAGGAGTTAGTAGAGGAAGGATAACAGGATTAGGGACAACAGGTTCAGGTCAGATACAATGAATGCTAACCAGGATTGGGTAATGGCAAATCCTGTTTATCATGGAACTTTGGAAAACACAGGCTCATGTCTTCTGAGTAGAACTCATGGCAAATTGCAATGTGTTATGTGTTTGGGATGTAGCTCCAGAGGACCTACAGGAGCAACTGAGAGCTAGTCATTCCTCTTAATACATTTTCTCTCCCTATTTGTGCTACCTTCTTTCTATCTCTACTTTGAAACCTGATTGCAAGCAAGCAAGCAAGCAGAACCCCATACATGAGAACTTACCAAGTGTGTATACTGTCCCTATGCAAATTTAGCCTGAAATCAAAGAGGACATAGCCCGTAATGTCAACATGGCTTAACCTTAGAGTTACTTGGCCCCCCATTACCTGTGTTCTCAATTACACATTGGATTAATTACCTAGAAAGCCAACCACTTTTAGCAAAATGTAATCTCTCCCATGCAGAGCTT
Organism: Galeopterus variegatus; assembly: GCF_000696425.1. Lineage (NCBI taxonomy): Eukaryota > Metazoa > Chordata > Mammalia > Dermoptera > Cynocephalidae > Galeopterus > Galeopterus variegatus. The sequence continues at coordinate 56,828 of NW_007726295.1, read as the reverse complement.
AAATTCAACCCAAGAGACAAAGTAGAGCCCCATTTGGGCATAGATGTTTAAACTACATGTTTATTTTCCAACCTTTGTATCTAATTAGAAACCAGCAGGGCATAACCAGCTCTAGAAACTCTGCTAGCCCCCTCTCAGTCATTGACACAGCCTTTGGGCAGTAGTCAGGCTGAAAATAATACCACCTGCATTAATATTTAATTCAGGTTTCCATCTGGAAGAGCTACAAAAACTGCAGAGGTTTAGCAATTGTAGGAAGGGGAAAAAAGAGCTAATCTTTTAAATGCAGCAAAAGTGCCCCTCATTGGAGAGAAATGGTGTGCCAGGGATCAAGGAAAACAGCAGATGAATAATTTGAGTGAGGGCATTTTCTACCTTAATTAACTAAGGAAGACTATGGCATAAACAAAATGTTTTATAATGTTGCTTGCCATAGCTTGTTGCTACTGTTTCATGTTTAATACATTTTAAGGAAAAGATATCCATCTTCTATTAGAATGATTTCAAAAAAAAGTGGTAATTGAGTGCTTAAAAGTGACTGGACTGGTGTCACTTAAAATCATTGTTGGAGGTGCCATGGGAAAACTGGGACCTATATCCAACTCACCAGTGACCTTGGAAAAGTTTCTTAGAATCTCTATAGTCTTTTTCTTCTTCATCTATAAAAGTCTGAAACGATTTAAAGATGAGATGATAAATATTAAAATATTAAATATATATACACAGTGTTGATGAGTGGCTCGATATAAGTGAATCATTGAATGAATCATAGAACTTGAGAGGTGAAAGGGACCTTAATGCTCATCAATTCGACCCACTCCTTTTACAGATGAGAAATTTGAATCCACAGAAGGAAAGTGACTTACCCAGTGTCAATTTTCCATTGAGAACCACCTCCTACTCAGTTTGACTCCCACTCCCGCTGACCAGTATACTTCATGTTAGCAGAGTTAGAGAAAGGAAAAGTAAGATAAACTTTGTAAGAGAAAACTGAGGCAGGGATGGCAGAGCTTCTAAGCCTGGATAACAGAGAACAGTGTAGCAACCATAAATAATGTTGGTACTCAGAGTGCTACTTAGTGGTATTATACTAAAGGAATCTAAGAATGCCAGAACTTTGACACAGACTACTGTCAACCGCACCCTAATAGAGTCACATGCATTAGAAAACAGTAACAATGGTAAGCAAAGTAGTATTTGCTGGGGCTTTGGCCACAAATCCCACTGTAGAAAATTCTAGTGAGTTGGGCTAGTCCACATGGACTACTCCCGTTTTCTATAATAGTTATGTTTTTGAACAAATCTGATCATGCGTCCTGCTCTATAGAATTTGATCACTTCCTAACACCTCTACTGCTACCACTCTGGTTGAAGCCACTATCATTTTTCAACAGTTATTGCAGTAGCTTCCTAACTGGTCTCCCTGCTTCCACCCTTGCCTTCTACGATCTATCCTTAAAATTGGTCAGTGATTCTGTTGAAATATAAGCCATAGCATGTCATGATGCTACCTTAAACTCTCCAAACTCATCCCAGTGCCCTTCAAAGTCCTACATAATTTCTTTCCCTGTTATCTTTCTGTCCCTCTCTCCTGCTGCTCTCCGCCTCAATCACTGTTCTAGTCAAACTGGCTTCTGTGCTATTCCTTGAACTACAACAAACATGTTGGCTCCTCAGGACCTTTTCATTTGTTTACTGTGTCTGGAATGCTCTTCCTCCAGATGTCTGCTTACTTCTAAGGATCTCTATTCATATGTCACTTAGAGAGGTTTTTTCTTGATCTACATAAAAATAATAACATCCACCCACCCCTGTCCCATCCCAGAACTTCCTTACCCTGCTTTATTTTTCTTTATTTTACTTCTTAGCATCTTTCTGTCTCTATCAGTAGGATGTAAGTGTCATAATGTCAGAGACTGGGGTACTTTTGTTTTGTATTGTTTTGTTTTGTTTTTTTCACTAATGTATCCTAATGCCTAAAACAAGGACCGGCATGTAGTAGACACTCAATAAATATTTGTTTAATATGTTAATGATTGAATATTCACTTAAAGATGTCAACTACATTTATATGAAAGGCACTCTGCTAAGTGTTTTGCATTCATTATTTCAATTTTTACACTCACAGAAACAGCATTAAAAAGATACTGTTGGGGACCGGCCAGTTAGCTCACTTGGGAGAGTGGTGCTGGTAACTCAAAGACCATGGATTCAAATCCCCGTACCTGCCAGCAGCCAAAAAAAAAAAAAAAAGGAACTATTAGTTGTCTCATAAGAAACCTGAGAATTTAAGTAATTTGTCCAAGGCCACAGAGCTAGTTGTAGCACAACTAGGATTCATTATAATACAAGTAGGGCTGACTCCCAAATCCTTTGTGCTTAGCTACCATGAAATATTGCCTCTGTATTTCCAATCTGAAACTCAATTTGCCTGCCCTTCTTTTCTCTCTTCTTTCCCATCCTGTTTTACAGGAATAACTGGCACTGTATATATGCCACTATCCAGGAAAATTCTCTCTTCCTGCTGAGTGAATATCAGCCTAGTAAGTGATGGGATTCCAAGCAGGATACCATTCCATTTCAACAAACAATCCTGAGTGCTGATGAGTTAGCATGGAAAAGTGCACAAGTGCTGGGAGTGTGCAATGCACAGAGGCCTGACCAGCAGGCTGGTCCCACTGTAATTTTGGAGTGTAAGTAGCTCAGCATACTAGAGGGCTTTTGAATGTCCCAAGAATTGGAACACAAGCGGCCACAGAAAGCACTGACTTTTGGTCATAAATTTCAAATCTGTATGTCAAACTGTCATCTCACGAAACACAAAATTTGTATCAGTTCTTGTGCCTGTTGACAATGATATTTTCTTGAGAAAGAAAGCAGGCAAGAAATTATCTAATCCAGACAAGCCACCTGTAGACTCTGGGAAGAGGATATGAATTTTACTTGTTTCTGGAGCTTTATCAAAAGCATTGGGAGTGTAGGATGGCTGTTTCACACAATACTAATAATTCTAAGTGTTTATTGCTCCTTCCTTTGACAGTTTTCAAAGTGATTTTATCTATATTATCTCAGTTTAAGCTCTCAACAACTGCTTAAGGTATGTAGATGAAGAAACCTACTTCCTGAGTGTGATGGCTAGTAATTGGCACTGCCTGGAATAGTACCCAGATCTTCTAACTCTCTGTCCAGTGTCCTCTTCTCCTTATCACATACCCTTTCTGGTAATTCCTCTGTGAAATCTTTGCATTAATGATAAACTGGTTCCTGGCATATTCAAGTTTGATAATCAAGTGCTACTAAGGTTTGTTCGATAGACATGACATAGGTAATGTCTTAACTGGAGTTAGCAGTAGTACTTCAAAGCCCCCTGCCCAAAATTTTTGCTTCCACCAGTCTGAACTAAGAACTTATGTTTGCCTATTCAGTAAAGCCATTGAAGTAAAACCACATGAAGTAGACAGTAACTCCACATTATAAATCAATGTAACCTGTTAACTTCAATATCGCAGCAATACCTTTAAAAATGGGCCATCAAACAGATATATTTTTAATGGAAGAAGGGGGATGAAAAGGAGAGACAGGACAGCTCTGAATAAAGAACCCCAGTCAAAGAACCTAGGTAGCCAGAGGACAATATGGGAACATGCAATACCTGGAGTAGGAAAGAATGTGTGGTGGGATGAGGGGAGTGATGAACATGAGGGGTGGAAAAAAGGGGGTCTAGGATTTCAAAACATGACTGACCGATTTTACTTCAGGCTAGCTCTGATGGAAAACAACAAGTTACATCTCATGCAAAACAAATTAAAAGGAGTCTGTAAAGGCAAAATATGTTTTGTAAATACCACAGAAAGAAAAAAGAAGAGAAGCAAAAAGGCTTAGCTTTCCAATGTACTCCAGTATGGTACCCAGAGAAGATAGAACTGGTTTCCTAGAAAGCTAATGAGCTGCTAAATGGAGGGTATAAACTCCAAATGATGCCAATCAGGAATATTAATGAAAAGCTATGCTGCATGCTCGCTTTCTCATTCCATCCCTTAGTTAAAATTTTTTGCACATGCACACACACACAGAGAGACACAAATAGTGAGGGATATTGTAAGAAATCACTAAAACCTCCTTGGTCACAAATGATAAAAGGAATATTTCAGGCAGTTTTTATCTTCTTTAATTCTTTGAATGTTCCATGGTAGTAATTGTAATTTGGTCAACAATTACTTTAAGTGAGGTTAAAAAAAAAGAAACACGAACAGTTCACAGATACTCATTTAAAGAAACATTTTAGAACATTTTGAATAACACATTACTAAGGTGCAATCATTTTAATCTGCTCTTTCAATATCTGTGAAATCCTATACTGAAATTAAATGTATTTACCAATGAATCAGGAGAGGATGTTAAGAGAAATGATATTACTAATTGAACAAATCACAAGACCCCTTCCTACTTATCCATAAGGTCCAAATATTTTTGAAATTGGAACTTCTCAAAGACATATTTTTTCTCTTTTATTTCGAACGTAAATAATTTCTGTAAAGTTTGTCATAATCTAGTAAGGTTGATTACTGTTTGAAAAGCTCACCTTCTAGAGCTGGAATGGCACAGATTTGTTTTTATATGGCAATTTCGATTGTTTTATGTTGGTTGCTGGAGCACTGCTAAGAATTCTAAGGCTCCTTCCAGGCTCAGCCAGAAAGAATCATCCCATGATTAATTTGTCATGCTCACGGCTGAAGAAGAAGAGAAGTGGCATCACAGGTGTCAAATATTTGCCACCTCTTCCCTACAGACTATTTTGATCTTTTTAAGCCTGCTGACTAAAATTTGAATAACTGCTGATAGTGGGCAGTGGTAATTTCTTTTTTTTTTTTTTTTTATTTTGTCAATATACAATGTAGTTGATTATTATGTCCCATCACCGAAACCTCCCTCCCTCCTCCCTCTCCCCCCTCCCACCCAAGTGTGTCCCCTCCATTTGCTTGTTGTAAGAACTTCAAAAAAAATTGTGGTTGTTATATCTTCCTCTCCCTCCCCCCCCAGTTATTTTGTTTTTTTTGTTGTTGTTGTTTGTTTGTTTTTGTGTGTGTGTGAGAGTGTGTGTGTGCGTGTGTGTGTGTGTGTGTGTGTGAATTGATTCATTCACCTTTAGCTCCCTCCAGTAAGTGACGGCAGTGGTAATTTCTAATAAAATAGTGTAGTCTACTCTTTGGATCTCCTCAAGGGTGCATAAGTGAGAGGTGTGGAAGATAAATCATTGGCCGTTATAGAAAAATAACAGAAATTGCTATCTAGGTTTCATAATCATTAAGGAAAAATATGGCTGGAGTAAAATTAAAAGAAATGGAAAATCCATGTACAAGGTGATTAATCAGTCTTCTTAAAATCAGGTGCTTTGATATTCTTCTCAACTAAACTTTGATTTCTGTTTGAACTTAAGGAAAGATACTAAATTCTTTCTCCTAATATGCTTCTAAGCTCTGTAAAGAGGCCTCTAGGCCTATCTACTTCTATGGCAGCAAAAGCGAGCAGTTTACAGCTTTGATGCTAAAGCTCCACATCTACCAGCCCTATCCACTATGATGAAGATTAATGCTGTGACCTGGGAAGCAAGGAGTTATGTCCCTTGGGAAAAAAAAAAAAAAATCCCTCTTCATCAGTAACACCCATTTTGGAATTTACATAAGCAACATACAAGCTTTTATTTTCTTTAGATATTTAGGATTTGCTTGTTAAAGCAACTAATGTTTACTTACCTAATGCATGCTTTATTTTTCTGACCCCTAATGTTATTATATTTTCTCATACATATAATTTTCCTCCTTTGTTGATGTCATCAAGACTATATTCTGATGACTCATAAATTTATTTCTCTAGTCTGGATTTTTCCCTAAAATCAAACTTACATAAGCAATTGTTTACTTGACATTTCTACTTGAATTAAAACTTAATACGTCCAAAACTGAGCCCCTGATCATTCCCCTAAAATATGTCACCCACATTATTTTTTCCATCTCAGTTACTGGCCACTGCTTCCTTCCAGTCACAAGGCTTTGATCCATCTCTTTCTTAATAAACTCACATCAAATTTGTCAGAAAATTCTGATGGCTTTATCTTTAAAATGTATACAGAATTCAACCACTCACAACCTTCATCACTACTCCTTTAGTCTCCAAATCAATATCTGTCACCTGGATTATTGTAGTAGTCTTCTAACTGATCTCATGGCTTCCTCTCTTGCATCCCTTCAGTCTCTACAACAGGATGAGCCTCTTAAAATGTAAATTGTATACCACTGCTTTGTTTTGAAACCTCCAATACCCTCTTATCTCACCCATATTAAAAGCCAAAGTCCTTACAATGGCCCATGAATCTACTCAGTCTGACCTCTCATCTTTTTTTCCTACTACGTTCCTCCTTGCTTGCTTTTTTACAGCTACACTGACCTCCTTATTGTTCCCTGAACATACCAAGTGCACTCCTACTCCAAGGTCCTTTATACTTGCTATTCTCATTGCCTAGAATTTTCTTTCCTAGGATATCTAAACAGTTTATCTCCTGGCCTTCTTCAGATCATTACTCAAATGCAGCTTTCTCAGGCCAATCCTTGCCACCCTATTTAAAATTATAACCCCCCCCCCCCCCCAACCTCTCCACACATACTCTCTAACCCTTCTCTGCTTTATTTTCCTCCATATCACTTATCACTCTCCAAAATGCCACATATTTTATTTAATACCTATTTTATTTTTATGCTACACAAACTAGAATGTAAACCCCATGAAAGCAGGACTCTTGTTCAGTCCTATACTTCCAATACCAAGGACGAACACATAGCAAGTACACAATAAATATGAGTTAAAAAATGCATTTTGTATCACTATACTCTTAAATTCTTTCAATCGGGATCAAGTAGAGCTTCCTCCACTATCCACAGATATCTGAGCAAATGTTAAGGCAAGAAGCCATCCCTTTCAGTGTCAGTTGTCTTTGTTTCCATGGCAAGTCTGAATCCTCCAGCTACTTACCAAGGTGGCTTAAAACAGCTAATTCCGATGCCACTGGAGTTGCCATCCATCACACAGCTGCAGTATCATAATACTCAGGCTGTGGCTGACAGTTTTGTCCCCATGTCTCTTTGGCCTGGCAGAATCCATCTCCACTGACTTCTATTAATATCTTGCCAGGCTATTCAAGCTTCTGTTATTGTAGCAGGGGCCAATAAATAACTATCATCTACCTGGCATTTGTAGGTTTTTCTTCCTTCCTTCCTGAGATGTACCTGATTAATTTTTATAGCAAGCTCTTGGGAGACAGAAGATCTTTGGTTTTGTTTTTTTGTTTGTTCTCAGTTTCATTACCTCTGTCCCTTTATGCTGAAATGTGTAAGTCACTCACTTTTGCATCTACTTAGAGTTTTTTCATTGTTTCTTTTTTAACTTGATCACTCTCTCTCTACTTGCAGTATACTTTCCCCTAAAGCTGCAGACCATCAGCACATATTATCACTGTCTGAGTACTCCATTTGAGCGCAAAATAGTCTAAGTAAATATTTTTATAAAACAGGATAATCATATGATATTTAGAATATCACATGTTAGAGTTCTATGTACATTTAGAAGTCATCTCTTCCATCCCGTCACATTCATTTCCAAATGAGGAAAATTAAGTTCCAGAGAATCTCTGACCATAGTTACTTAGCATTTGCAAAATGCTTTCACAAATATCTTCATGTTTCAATAACTTTCTGGGACAATAACTATTATTCTCATTTTACATATAAGGAAACTGGAGCTCCAAAATATTGAGTGACTTCCAAATGTCACACATGGCAGAGGCAAGATTTCTGATCATCTGCTTTTTTGTCATTATATCCTGCTGCTTCCTACACATGCTTCAGAAAAAGAGAAGTGTTAAGCTTTTAAGTTTGTGGGATATAAAGGGGGAGAAAGAAGGGTTGCACAGGGAACAAGTTGACCCACAGTGAAATTGATTATTTCTCCTGAAGAGCAGCCTGCTTCTACATCTTTGTCACAACTTATCTGACAGTTGGCCTGGTGCTGATTACTTCCCGAGGGCACAGACACAAAGATTGGTTTAAACACAAAGCAGCATGGATGAGTCCATTGGCCCTTAAAGGAGACCTTGTCCCCATGCAGCCTCAGCACTACCAGTTGGCAGACACAAGTAATGGTCAAGGCCATTAGTCTTTGTGAATAAGTAAGAAACATTAGAGTAGCTTTCTCTGCTTTATGGGAGTGTTTGCTCTCTGAATCATAAGGTCAGAAAGAATAAACTATGTTCCCTCCCTTAAATTTTCCTTCATCTCAGATGTTTTACTGTTAACACTAAGAAGCAACAAGTTTGAATTGTAAAGTATGTCTGTGTGTATATAAGTATCTGTTGTATGAATGATGGTAAGCTCTGGAATAACTTGAGTTCAGATATGAAATATTCCCAGCCAGCACGTTATGCTACTCATGGCAAAACACTGTTACAGAATACAGCCTCCAACAGCTTGATAAGAATACTTGAAGTGCTGTGAATAGTGGGTAAGTTCTCTATGGACTTCTACTCAGTCAAGCAGATTTAATGCAATACAACTCTCCTTTTTTCACCTATTCGCACCTAGATTCTACAAGCTCCAGAAATCTTTTGGGAACATACAAAAGATGCCATTATTGAGCTATATTATATATTTATTCAAGGTACAATATATGGCCTTGGCCATGGAATTCAAGCAATTATCTTACACAATTATTTGAATTCTATATTTTGCCTTTCCTAGCAGTACCCTTGCCTTATTTAACATTTTCATCTGTGAGTGAAAGTATTCAACACATTATATATTATCTAGAAGGAGTGGATAAAACAAGGAGATAATAGGACTTGAGTATTAGCTCTGTCTTATACTAAGCTGTTTCATCCTCTATTGTGTCTTAGGAACTTTATCTATATAATGAGACTAATATCCAAAAAAAGTGTTTAACTATATCATACTAAACCAAACGTAGGTATTTTTATTCAATTAGCAACTTGTTTTCTCTAAACAAAAAATGTAAATAGAAAGATCCACAAAGATGAACTGACTGGTTATTACTCCCTTGTGAAACAATGACCAGAATTACATCTTAGGCCAAAAATATATCATAATAGCTTGTTGCATACATTTTGGGAGGATAGAAAAAGTGAAGGCCATAGAAACCCAGAAAGTTTGCATAGCAGATATTACAGAAAATTTCCAAGAAGGAAGTGGGAATAGTTCAGGTGTGTCATATATTCAGCTATCGATGTATAAACAACTTTCCAACTGGTCTTCCTGCCCTTTTACTCCATTCTCCACACTATTACTGGACCAATCATTTGAAAATGCAAATACGAAAAAACGTATACTGTTGTCACTCCCTTACTTAAATCTGTTCAGTGGATTCATATTGCACTTTGGACAACAAAGTACGATTTTTTTGACATGATCTGAATAACCCTGCATGATCTAAAACCTGACTAATGTTCCAGCCTCAACAAACACCAACAAAACTCAATATTACAGTCATAATAAATTGACTTACATTTGCATACGTTGTTCTCTCTGCTTGGAACACTCTTCCTAGTGAGCCTCCACCCTCTCTCCACCCACACACCATCCTATATCTCCCTTTACCTTGATATTCACATTCATCCTTCAAGTCTCAGCTTAGATGTTCATTTAGAAACTCTATAGACTATGCTAGGAAGTCCTATATCATATTCTCATGACACCTTATAAATCCCATATCATGTATCATAGTGTATTGCAACCTCTTGATTTAATAATTTAGTCTTTTTTGCTAGGCTGTGAGCTCCTTAAAGGCAGGGACTGTTTCTCACTCATTATTTAAGCAGTTTAAAATGGTAGCTAAGAGTGCAGGCTCTGGAATGACTGCCTGGGTTCAAATCCTGTCCCCACACTTTGACCTTGGGCAGGTTACTTAACCTGTTAGTATCTCAATTTTTTTATCTACAAAGTGAGATTATAACTCTTATCTCAAAAGGTATCTGAGATGATTACATGAGTTAATACATGTACTGTATTTAAATCAGTGTTAGGCAAATAGTAAGTGCTCAATAAATATTAATTGCTATTTGATTTTGTCCACAATACTTAACACAATGCCTGGTACATAGCACATGCTCAGTACATGCATGATGAATGAATGAAAGAATGAGTGAATAAGAAGTAAAATCTTATCACTAACCAGTAGGCTCTGTGAGAGTAGAAACACAATCTTTCCTCATGATTGAATTCTTAGTGCCTAACAGTTTCATGCACTGTGTAGTTTCTCAACCCTTATGAGTTACATGAATTCATGAGATGGGAGCTCCAACTTTGTGTGTTGGTTTATTATAGGTACTGAAAATTGTATTCAAAACTTCAATAAACAAATTTCAAAAATCAAACAGAAATGTAGAACCCAAATATTTCCCTGTACTAGACAGTTTATTATCGTTGGGGATGGAGTCAGATTATAGTTGGTTCTCAGTGAAACTTGCCAGAAGTATACCTCATACCAAAATAAAAGGCAAAAGAAAAAAAAAAGAAAAAGAAACTCTCACAAAATTTACTTCTGCTTTTGAAAACATTAAAGGTGTTACTTCCAAAGTTCTACTTTCAAGTGAATACCCCCACTGATTAGTAAAAGTTAGCACTGATGGAAAATAGTTTTGAAAGTTGGATTTGAGCCTCCCAACTGAGCCAGTAACACTCAGGGGAGGAGTGAATAGAACTGCTCTCCCATGCACAGGCATGCCTGGGAAAGATGAACAATCCTTGACACGGCCTAATAGAAGATAGCCAGGGGGTTGCATTCTAGGGCTACAACTTCTTAACTTTATAATCCTCACCAAGTTACTTGACCTCTCTAAGCCTCTGTGTTTTCACCTGTAAAATGGGAATAAGGTCAACCTCACTCTACAGAATTGTTGCAAGCATTAAATAAGATCATGTATGTAGAGTGTACAGCATGGTGCCTGGCACATGGTAGGTACTCAACAAATGGTAGCTATTTTTATTATTATGGGCTTTCACCCTATCCATCTTAATTTTTTGTTTGAATCATCTGAGCATGACTAGAGCAGTCATTTGCCAAATGCAAACACTTAGCACCTCGGCCACCTTTTGCAAGAGAGTCTTTCTCAATTTCTCTATAAGCAGCATGGAGAGGTTCTTAAATCATCATATTTGGTTTTTTTATTATTGTTTTATTAAACAGTTTTATTGAGATTTAGTTGACACATGATAAACCATACATAAAGTGTTCAATTTTATGTTTCGAAATTGTATATACCAGTGAAATTTCACCACAATTAAGATAATAAACATAAAGATAGATCATTTTTCTTTTTATCATCATACTTACTTTTAAGCTTTTTACTATGGAAATGCTCAAACAAACACAATAGTAGAGAAAACAATATAACAAACTCCCAGGTAGCCATCACCCACCAATTGTCAACGTTCTGCCATTTTTGTTTCATCTACCTCTTTTTTATTTTTAAAATGTTGCTAGAATATCTTAAAGCAAATTCCAGATATGGTATTACTTTACATATAAATACTTCAGCACATATCTTCAATAGATAAGGACTTTTTCTTTGATATAGCCACAATAGCATTATCGCATCCAACAAAATTAACAATTTTTTTAATATTGTCTAAAAGACAGCCTCTAGTATTGTTTCCCCAAATGAGTACAAAAATGCCTTTTTAGAGTTCGTGCTTTCAAACAGGGTCTACAGATTGTATTTGGCTAATATGTCCCTTAAGAATCTTTTTTTTATTATTTATCAATATATAATGTAGTTGATTTTTGTGTCCCTTTATCAATTCCTCCTTTTTCTGCCCTTCCTCTCTCCCCTCCCCTCATCAACATCATATCTGTTCGGTTGTCTTAACAAGTTCAAGAATTGTTATGATTGTTGTGTCTTCTTCACCCTCTCTCCCCCTCCCCATTTGTTTGTATATTTATTTATTTTTATTAGCTCCCACAAATAAGTGAGAACATGCAGTATTTCTCTTTCTGTGCCTGGCTTATTTCACTTAATATAATTTTCTTTAAGTCCATCCATGTTGCTGCAAATGTTAGTATTTCAATCTTTTTTTATGGCTGAGTAGTATTCCATTGTGTATGTGTACCACATTTTCCTTATCTACTCATCTGATGATGGGTGTCTTGCTACTGCTAAGCGAATGTCTAAGGCCTGGAATCCTCACAGCACCAATTGTCTAGCTCTTAATTCTGTTCTTGATGCCAATTGTAAAGCTAGGCGACCATGCTAGTTGTTGCAGCTCTTTTATCTGCCAGTAATCCTGCAGCAACTGGGCCAATGGTTGAGCTAGGGCTGGGTCTGGAGCTCCCAGATCCCTCAAGCCCATTCACAGACTGGGTCACAAACCCTTCACACACCAGGCTGGGTCACCAGACCCCTCCACACCAGGCTGGGTCACTAGACCCCTTCACGCAGGTCTATAAGCTAGGCAACTGGCCACACAGTCCTTGGAAGCTGCTGGTCTAGAAAAACATGGCTGCACAGGGAGGGCACCTGAGGCAGTAAAACATCAGCCAAAGTGGTGCCACCATGCAGGTGCACTTACTCCACCCACACACAATGTTTACCAAATGACCCTGAACCGGCTCCAAGGTGAGAGGAGCCTGACCAAATTGTTCAATTTTCCCAACAATGAGCATTTAGGCTGTTTCCTACTCTTGGCTATTGTAAACAGCACTGCAATAAACATGGGAGTACAGGCATCCCTTTGATATGATGATTTCCAATCCTCTGTGTATATATACCCAGCAGTGGAATAGCTGGGTCATATGGTAGATCTATCTGTAATTGTCTGAGGAACCTCCATACCATTTTCCATAAAGCCTGCACTCAAAACCACTTTGAGATACCATCTCACTCCAGCTAGGATGGCTAATATCCAATAGACTGAGAATGATAAATGCTGGCCAGGATGCAGAGAAAAAGGAACCCTCCTACACTGTTGGTAGGACTTAAATCACCATATTTGAGTAGGATATTAGAGCCTTTCTGTTCAATTTTCTAACTCTGTGACCTTGGACAAGTTACTTATAGCTTCTTCATGCCTTAGTTTCCTCTTTAATAAGATGGAAATACTAATGGCATCTAGCTCATAGGTTTTCTGTGGGGTTAAATAAAATTTGTTTATTATATCCCTTAACAAGAGACCCAGCACATTGCACAAACTTAACAAATGTAGCAATTATAACAACATAAAATTTTCAGCCCTGGCCCTTGAAATCTACTTGATATTCCTTTGATATAATGCCTTGACGATTCACAGGAAATTATAAATATAGCCTTGAGAAGAAGAGTATACTTTGTGCAAAAGAGCTGCTCTATTTGTTAAGCACCTACTATATCCGAGGTACTCCTCTAGTTGGTTTACAGACATTACTTTAATCCTCATAGCAACACAGTGTGGTAGACATGATTATCTCAATTTTACAAACACATCAAATAAGATATTTTAAGAAAGCCACGCAAGACCACGCAACTAAGAAATGGACTAAGAAAAAGGCAGAATTGAGATCTGAGCACAGGTCTATCTGAAACCAAAACCAGTGTTCTTCTTACTACATTTTTAATTCACCATTGTGAATTTGTTTACCAGATTAGCTAGCTGTCATTGACAAGAGATCTGGCCCCCAAGGATGAAACAGAGGGCAAGAAAGTTCAAGAAGGAAAGAGAACAAAAGAAAACAGCTCAAACACAGCTTGGCCTCAGGCCAGTCCTGTCAAAGGCTCTGATCTCTGGCACTTTCTTTAGGTGCCTCAGTGTATACAGATTTTGCTTATACTTTTTACCTTAGATTTATATTAATTTCTCAGCCTATGAAAACATATTCTAAATCTCAATATCTTAATTTCCTTAGTGCTACATAAAATGCTCTGACTTTCTCTGCTATACTTGTTGGCTTGCTTTTTTTTTCTTTTTAATGCATATAGACCTTCCTTTCACCTTTTCATTACATAACATTTTCTGTTTTCCCACTATTGACCTAATTCTCTCTCAATGCCTGCACTGCTGGTGATAACTGCTCATCTCTATCAAGTAGACATTAGGAAAAAAAATAACAGCATAATACAGGATCAGAGAGCACTATTTAAATGAAGCATATAGGCAATCTGCCTTTATTTTGTTTTGTTTTGTTTTACTATTTTATTTGCTTTTCGATCGGCTCCTTACCATTAAAGAAGGTATTTTATTTACAGGTTTTTTTGTCCATTAGCATTCAAGGTCCACTTCTCTATTCTTACATTCTAAATGTGTAGGCTGATTTGTATATCATGGTATAGCCACACAGAAAATTGCAAAGTTATCCATACTAGATAGATCTACAGTGAACAACATGCCAGAGCAAGGAAGGGACTCAGGAATCAAACTGCCTTTGCAGCTGTCCCCAGTAGAACCCAATGTACTTCTATTTAAGATACAATTAAGACAGCCAATGAAAAGGGTTATTTTTATTCCCAGATTTTCAAACTTCTTCTTGCCTAACCCTTGGATTCCACCTACTTAAGCTGAGTTAACAAATAACGGGCTAAAGAGACAATGTGAAAGAACTCCTTTCAAATCTTCCGGAAGATAGTAGATCCAACTGAGCATTTGTAATCTGGTGTATCTAGATGCATAGCTATCCCAGATCAAGATAGGACTTGGAAAAAAATCAATAAAGAAGACAGAGTTATTAAGAGATCCATTTGTTGGAGTCCTGTTTTCATTTTTATCACCTAGTATAATAATGTTTGTTTGAATTTATGCCCCTTTTCCTTTATTACAACCAGTCATGCCTACCAATTTTAAAAAGCATGGATTTTACTAATACTAATTGAATTGCCTATTTCCATTTCCTCAGGAACATACAGCCTTAATCAATATTTTCACAGAATAATAAGCCATAATAGATATCTGAGTAAAGTTTTGAAAAACGGTCATCCTACACAAAAGAACTCTAAACAGGACCCTAATTGACCCTAAATTTGCTAATAGTCATTCCCTGTTCTTGGACATTAGTCAAGTTCATCTTTTAGCCAGGACAGCTCTTCAATGAAAACCACTGGATTAAAAATAGTGAAACAGGTCTTTCTGGCTGACTCAGCAGCCAACTCTTACCAAGGACAAAGCCAATCCCTCCCCCAGCACAAGTTGGAGACTAGGCACCCATAATTTCTCCATCACCTTTTCACTTTCATGCTCCCGAATTTTTCCTCTCTTTTCCGCATGCCAGAGCCAAAATCACTGTTTTGCCAACTTCACATCTCTACTATGAATTATGAAGATGAGAAGAAAGGTTCCCATTGAGAGATCATAACCAATACCTTTTTGCCTCTGCCTGTAAGGAAGGCACCAGAAGCAGAAGGGTTGTCCCTAGAGTTTTTTTTAAAAAAGAATCTAATGCACACTGTTAGCATCTCCATGTCCATATCCAACAAAATGGAATTTAGTACAGCTTGTCAGTAGGATAAGATGATAGAAATTTATATATTATGAAATAGTAGCTTTATAACCATTAAAGAAACATAAGCGAACAGTTCACATCCCTTCCATAAAGAGACTTTCCATACATTTAAAAAGAATTAAGTCTGTACATTTATATCCTTCATATGTTTTTCTTTTTAGGTTACATTTTAAGTGATTTAAGCATGTTTTATTTTCCCTCTATAATCCATTCTTTAACACTCTTTTGTACTAAATGACAGAGTGAAAGTGAGGTTGCTATTTCTACTGAAATGTATCCTGACTTAGGGAAGTGAAATGACACTCTTCCATCCATCCATGTCTAAGCCAACTTAAAGTTTATTGGTACCACAGTTCCATACTCCTAATCAGCCTTCAAAATCCATTCGAAAAGATCCGTTAATGGTACTGTCTTTGCAGCTTTTCATAAATCTAAAAACATTTCGAAATAAAAAGTTTGAAATCAAAACAAAAAAATGACATGACTCTTTTTATTAAGTTTTGAATGCTGTTGTAAATTTCTTGGGAAAGTAACTTTATTTGTGGTGCTCCAGACTAATGAGCAGAAACAGAGATTGGGAACAGACCTGGTAAGTGACTGTAGTGCATGGTGAGGAGGAAGTAGTAAAGTGAGAGAGCGAGATAACGGGTACCCATAATAAACGATCACCAAATATTATGGGTTACCAGAAACCCACGTTTTGAGACTCATCGAGTGGATTTGCCAAATAACAGACAAAAAAAAAAGGTCCAGAGGCAGATTTTATAACTGTTGATAAGCAGTCTGTATGTTACTAGTGTTAACTTATGGCTTTGTATACGTTTTCAATCACTACTGTAACAAATTAAGAGAAACAGTACCTTAAAATGACAACTATTTATTATCTAACAGTTCTCTAAGACAGAAGGCCAGGTGGGCTTGGCTGGATACTCTGCTTGGAGTCCTCTCTCAAGGGCAAAATCAAGATGATGGTCAATTGCTTTTTTTGTTTTCTGTTTGTTTGTTTGTTTTGAAATTTTATATTATTTTGTCAATATACAATGTGGTTGATTATTGTGGCCCATTACCGAAACCTCCCTCCCTTCTTCTTCTCCCCCCTCCCTCCCAACAATCACCTTTCTGTTCACTTGTCATATCAACTTCAAGGAATTGTAATTGTGGTGTCTTCTTCCCTCCCCCCCCCCCCAGAGTGATTCTGTATTTATTTATTTATATTTAGCTCCCACAAATAAGTGAGAATATCTGATATCTTCTTTCTGTGCCTGACTCGTTTCACTTAATATAATTCTCTTTAGGTCCATCCATGTTGCTGCAAATGGCAGTATTTTAATCTTTTTTTATAGCAGAGTAGGATTCCATTGTGTAGATATACCACATTTTCCATATCCACTCATCTGATGATGGACATTTGGGCTGGTTCCAACTCTTAGCTATTGTAAAGAGTGCTGCGATGAACATTGGGGAACAGGTATACCTTCTACTTGATGATTTCCATTCCTCTGGGTATATTCCCAGCAGTGGGATAGCTGGTTCATACAGTAGATCTGTCTGTAATTGTTTGAGGAACCTCCATACCATTTTCTATAGGCTGCACCATTTTGCAGCCCCACCAACAATGTATGAGAGTTCTTTCTTCTCCACAAACTCGCCAGCATTTATTACTCACAGTCTTTTGGATGTCAGCCATGCTAACAGGGGTGAGATGGTATCTCATTGTGGTTTTGATTTGCATTTCCTGAGTACTGAGTGATGTTGAGCATTTGTTCATGTGTCCCTTGGACATTCACATATCTTCCTTTGAGAAATGCCTATTTAGCTCTTTTGCACATTTGTTAATTGGGTTACTTGTTTTCTTGTTCTAAAGTTGTTTCAGTTCCTTGTATATTCTGGATATTAATCCTTTCTCAGATGTATATTTTGCAAATATTTTCTACCACTCTGTTGGTGGTCTTTTAACTCTGTTAATTGTTTCTTTTGCTGTGCAGAAGCTTTTTAGTTTGATATAATGACCATTTATTTATTTTTCCTTTGGTTGCCCATGCTTTGGGGATCATAATCATGAAGTCTATGCCCAGTCATACTTCCTGAAGTGTTTCTCCCATGTTTTCATTAAGAAGTTTTGTTGTTTCAGGATGTATATTTAATTCTCAAATCCATTTTGGGATTATTTGGTATATGGTAAGAGGTATGGATCTAGTTTCATTCTCCTGCATATTGATATCCAGTTATCCCAGCACCATTTGCTGAAGAGGCAGTCTCTTCCCCAGTGTATAGGCTTGTTGTCTTTGTCAAAGATCAGATGGGGTAGGTGTGTGGGTTCATTTCTAGATTCTCTATTCTATTCCATTGATGAGTGTGCCTGTTTTTATGCCAGTCCCATGCAGTTTTGGTTACTATACCTTTGTAGTATACTTTAAAGTCAGGTAGTGTTATGTCTCCAGCTTTATTTTTTTTTTGCTCAGAATTGCTTTTGCCTATGCATGGTCTTTTGTTATTCCATATAAATGTCTGGATAGCTTTTTCCATTTGTGACAAAAATGTCATTGGAATTTTGATGGGGATTGCAATGAATTTGTAGATCACTTTGGGTACAATGGACATTTACACAATGTTAATTCTTCCAATCCAAGAGCATGGGATATATTTCTATCTTCTTGTGTGCTCATTAATTTCTCTGAGCAGTGGTTTGTAGTTCTCATTACAGAGATTTTTCACATCCATGGTTAACTCAATTCCTAAGTATTTTATTTTTTGGTGGCTATTGTAAATGGGCAAATTTTCTTGATTTCTCTTTCTGTATGTTCACTATTGGAGAATAGAAATGCTACTGATTTTTGTGTGTTGATTCTGTATCTTGCAACTTTGCTGAAATCTTTTATCAAATCCAAGATTTTTCTTGGAGAGGCTTTAGGCTGTTTGTATAAAGGACCATGTCATCTGCAAACAGGGACAGTTTGACTTCATTTTTTCCAATCTGGATGCCCATTATTTCCTTCTCTTCTCTGATTTCTCTGGCTAGTACTTCCAAGACTGTGCTAAATAGGAATGGTGAGAGTGGGCATCCCTGTCTAGTTCCTGTTATTAAAGGAAAAGCTTTGGCTTTTCCACATTCAGGATGATCTTGGCAGTGGGTTTATCATGAATGGCTTTAATTATATTGAGGTAATTTCCATCTATACCTAACTTGTAGAGAGTCTTTATCATGAATGAGTGCTGAATTTTATCAAATGCTTTTTCAGCATCTATAGAGATGATCATATGGTCCTTGTGTTTGATTTTATTGATATGGTGTATCACATTTATTGATTTCCATTTGTTGAACCAACCTTGCATCCCTTGGATGAATCCCACTTGATCATGGTGTATAATTTTGCATATGCATTGCTGTATTTTTTTAGCTACTATTTTATTGAGGATTTTTGCATCTATATTCACCAAGGATATTGGCCTGTAATTTTCTTTCTTAGTTGTATCTTTACCTGGTTTTGGTATCAGGGTGATGTTTCCTTCAGAGAATGAGTTTGGGAGGATTGCCTCTGTTTCAATCTTTTGGAATAGTTTGTAGAGAATTGGTGTAAATTCCTCTTTGAATGTTTGGTAGAATTCTGCTGTGAATCCATCTGGTCCTGGGCTTTTCTTTGTTGGGAGCTTTCTGATAACAGCTTCAATGTCCTTTATTGTTATTGGTCTGTTCAGATTTTCTACATCTTATTGGCTCACATTTGGTAGTTTCTGTGTGTCCAGAAATTTATCCATTTGCTCCAGATTTTCCAATTTGTTGGCATATATTTATTTATTGAAGTCTCAAATGATTCCTTGTATTTCAGCGGTATCTGTTGTAATATCATCTTTTTCATTTTTAATTTTTGTTATTTCGGTCTTCCTCTTTTTCTTTTAGTTAGCCATGCTAATGGTTTGTCAATTTTATCTATCTTTTAAAAAACCAACTTTTTCATTCATTGATCTTTTGTATCATTTTGGGGGTTTCAATTTCATTAAGTTCTGCTCTGATCTTAAGAATTTCTTTCCATCTGCTAACATTGGGTTTGGATTGTTCTTCTTTTTCTAGTTCTTTAAGGTGAAGTATTAGATTGTTCACTTGCCATCTTTCCATTCTTCTGAAGTAAGCATTCAATGCAATAAATTTCCCCCTTAGCACTGCTTTTGCAGTATCCCACAAGTTTTGGTATGATGTATCATTGTTTTCATTAGTTTCAATAAATTTTTTGATTTCCTGTTTGATTTCTTCTTGGACCCATATGTCATTAAGTAGAATGCTGTTTAATTTCCGTGTGTTTGTAGAGTTTCCAGAAATTCATTTGTTATTGATTTCTAACTTTAATCCATTATGGTCTGAGAAAATACATGGGATAATTCCAATTTTTTGAATTTGTTGAGACTTGATTGGTGACCTAACATGTCATCTATCCTGGAGAATGATCCATGTGCTGATGAGAAGAATGAATATTCTGAGGTTGTTGGATGGAATGTTCTCTAGATATCTGCCAAGTCCAATTGGTCTAGAGTGTTGCTTAAATCTTGTGTTTCTCTCTTGATTCTTTGCCTAGATGATCTCTCCAATATTGATAGTGGAGTGTTCAGGTCCCCTGCTATTATGGTATTAGTGTCTATTTCCTTCTTTAGGCCTAATAGAGTTTGCTTTATAAATCTGGCTGCTCCAACATTGGGTGCAAATATATTTATGATTGTTATGTCTTCTTGATGGATCAATCCTTTTATCATTATGTAATTTCCCTCAAAATCTCTTTTTATGGTTTTTAGTTTAAAGTCTGTTTTATCAGATATAAGAATTGCTACTCCAGCTTGTTTTTCATATCTGTTTGCATGGTAAATATTTTTCCATCCTTTCACTCTTAGTCTATGTGAGTCTTTAAAGGTGAGGTGGGTCTCTTGAAGGCAGCATATAGTTTGATCCTCCTTTTTAATCCATTCAGCCAGTCTGTGTCTTTTGATTGGGGAATTTAATCTTTTTACACTAAGAGTTGTTATTGAAAAGTGTTGATTTACTCTTAGCATTTTATTTATTTTTCTTTAGATGTCTTAAATGTCTTTTGTTCCATTCTTTCTAATTTACTGTTTGTCTTCTGTATTTGTTGTTTTCTCAGGTTGTAGATAAACTTTTTTTTTCCCTTCATTGTAGGCATTTTTATTTTACTAGTGAGTTTTGATTTTTCTTGAGTTTTTATGGCAGTGGTAGTTATTTTTCAAGTACCAAACCCAGTATTCCCTTGAGAATTTCTTGTAAGGGTGGTCGTGTGGTAGTGAACTCCTGCAGTTTTTCTTTGTCTGTTAAATATACTATTTGCCCTTCATTTCAGAAGGATAGCTTTGTGGGGTAGAATATTATTGGCTGGCAATCTCTGTCTTTTTTTATTTTGAATATATCATCCCATTCCTTTCTGGCTTTTAGGGTTTGTGATGAAAAGTCTGATGTTAGTCTGATTGGGGCTCCCTTATAAGTGACTTGATGCTTCTCTCTTGCAGCTTTTAAGATTCTCTCTTTGTCTTTGAGTTTTGCCAATTTGACTATAACATGTCTTGGAGAAGACCTTTTTGGGTTGAATACATTTGGATGATTTCCTTGTATATTTCTTAATCTGTGTCTTTTCCTATACCTGGGAAGTTTGGCGCCACTATTCTGTTGAATATGTTTTCAATGCAATCTCCTTTTTCCTCCCCTCTGGAATACCCATGACTCAGATATTTGAGTGCTTAAGGTTGTCTCATATCTCTCTTAGATTTTCTTCAATGTTTTTAATTTTTTTCTTCTCTTTTTTTTTTTTTTTTTGGTCTGCCTGTGTTATTTCAAACAGCCCATCTTCAAGGTCAGAAGTTCTCTCTGCTGCTTCTGTAAGCATGCTGGTTAAACTCTCTGTTCTGTTTTTTATTTCACTGAATGAATTCTTCTGTTGGACAAGCTCTGCTACATTCTTTTTCAGGGCATTGATTTCCTTGTACATTTCTTCTTTCAGGTCCTGTATACTTTTCCTCTTTTCATCATGTTGTCTAGCTGAGTTTTCTTGTATCTCATTTAGTTTCCTTAGAATTATCACTTGAAATTCCTTGTCAGACATATCCAGGCTTCTTGTTCAATAGGATCTAGAGCTTGAAAGTTATTAGCCTTTGGTGGTGTACTTTCTTGATTTTTCATATTTCTGGTATTTTTCCTTTGATGTTTAGTCATTGTGGCAAAGGTCGCCTTCCCAGAGAGGCCGGAGATCCACAGAGACCATGTACCCCATGGTGACAGTGTGCAACTGAGCAGGTAGGCCTTGCTGCTGCCAGACTCCATCCCCAGCCCTGTCAAGTGTGCACCAACCAGAGAGATGCCCTGCCAGACTGGCCTAAGATCTGCAGAGACCACACACCCTGCAGTGCCAGCATGCGACTAAGCAGGTAGGCCTCATTGCTGCCAGACTCCATCCCCAGCCCAGCCGAGTGCACGGGGACCAGAGAGGTGCTTTCCCAGAGAGGCCTAAGACCCAAGGTGACTATGCACCCAAGGTGCCAGTGGGTGCCTGAGCAGACCCTGAGGCAGCTGTGCCAAATTGGCAGCCCTGGCAGCATCCTAGCCACATAATAGTGTGAACCAGTGGACCATGAAATCCCTCACCACAATGACTACACATCAATTGCATTTTTGGAGGATTTAGAGGAGAATGTGCTTTCAAGATAGTTCAAGTTGTTGGCAAAATTCAGTTCCATGCAGCTATAGAACTGAGTTTCATTTCCTAGCTGGTTGTCAGCTGTGTAATGTTTTCACTTTCTAGAGACCACCCGCATTCCTTGGCTGATGGTTTTTTTCATTGGCAAAGTCATCAACAGTGTGCAAAACTTCATGTGCTTCAAATCTTTCTGCCTTCCTCTTCTGCTTTTAAGGGCTCATGTGATTATATTATCTCACTCCCCCCCTTCTACCCCCCCCCGATCATCCAGGATAATATCTGTATTTTTAAATCAACTGATTAGTAACTTAACCATGAAGAAGTCTGTTTTGTCATGTACAGTAGCATGTAAGGTATATACAAATCATGAGGAATATTGAGGAGAATCTTTTTGGAGGCAACAATTCTGCCTACCACAGGCTTTAAGTTAAGGTGTGCATTCTAAAGGCATGTACTATACAGCCTCTGCCAGTGTCGACTGCCCTTCACTCTTTGTGACTCCTCACATACATGATGATCTTAATGTGCCAGAGTAAAAGCAACCAACAGAACCCTGCTGAGCTCCATTTCCCATAACCTAACTACATGAAGCAGGCAAACATTGAATGTTAATTAAGCATCAAATTATCTTAAAGTACCCAAATTATTAAAGATTCTAATGAAGTGTTTATCTGTAAATGACTATGTCAGTAGCTTTTTATTTCATACAACTCTGGAAACAGTGCTTGTTACAGTGTGAAAAAGGACACTTTCAAATAAAGTTTCTGTGGTGCTCCCCAAACCAGGCACATTAATAAGAGAGGAAACTGTCCTTGGGCCTCAAAGGTGTGGGAAGGAGATACACATTGCTTAGCATTTCCCATAAACCTACACACAAGTGACTGACTTCTTTACAGGAGAATTCAAAGCTCAGGAGCCCTCCCTAGAAGAGGACTGGTGATGGCACTAAAAGGCTCTTTATAAATCCACTTGTCAAAGAAGAAACAACCAAAAAAGCTCTAATCTACTCCTTCTGAAATACCTCTGTAATTGATTTTTTTTCTATCTACTTTTTATGGACTGACTATAGAACCTGACTACAAGGCTAGCCTACTGACAAAATAAAAAAATATATCATAAACTGCACACAAAGCACAAGAAATCACAGTACTGTCCCCTCCAGGGATGTTCCGAAATACTAATCCCAACGATATCTGATCCAAGTGGCTCAGCCATACAATTTCTACATTTTGAAATGTAAATTGATATGGTGAACTATTTAAATTACTTTATCTGATTATTAATACAGCAATAAAAGGCTTAAGAATGTGAAAAATTAAAATTCTTTTAACTCTTTTTTTAGAGCAGCAATGTGTCCCTTTCCAAGGCTTTTCCTATCAACAACTGTGCCTGGCCTGTCCATGTGTACTTGGAAGAAACCTTCACTTAATGACTACAAAGTAATGGGGTTTTTCAGGGAAAAGGGGCTTCATTATCACTGCAAATCATTCACTTTCAAGAAAAATATTGTCCTTCCATTTCCACGGTTGTTTTTTCTTAAATACTTACCCATTAATGCTCTCGGCAGACATGTTTACCTAACTCAAGAAAACGATAGTTATCTTAGAGGATCAAGGAGTGCTTTCGCAGCTTTCATCGATACATTTTTTTCTTTTTGTGTGATTTTCATTTGTACTTTAGTTTCCCCCATGTTGCTTTCTTTAACCCTAAATTAATAGACAGCTGTTTGATGTTCTGTATGCCGTTATACTCACAGTTAATACTTTCTCCCTGTAACACTTTCTGAACCTTCACATTTAAAGACAATGAATTTGCTATGCTTGTACTCTATAAATAGAGATGGTAAATCTTAATTATACTTTCAGATTGCAGTGTCTGTTTCCAGCTGTGCATATGAATGTTTCTGATCAGGATGTATGTTCCAGTATGTTTATTTTTAATCACAAATTATATCCTTCACAAGCCAAGACCAAATGTGAAATGAGCAACTTTTATTTGCAGACACGTGTCAACTGCTTGTTAATAGTTCCATTCTTGTTCCTTTCTTGATATAGCTCTCTGAGAGTTTCCCCTCGCTTGTAATCTGGGGGAAGACATGAGCCTGAAAAATTTCTCACTGAAAGGTGAATGTGCCTACTTTGCTTCCCGAAGCTTACCAAGTGAGGTACCCCAGGCTTGGCAGCTGTAAGGCATTTTCATTTGCTTCTCTGGATCTTTTCTGGAAAGTCCTAATAGATTTTGTGAAAGCCGTGCTATTTAAGAAAGAGATTTAGATTTGAAAATTGAGCCAGATGCAGTTCCTTAGGCTATTCACAAAGATTACCGGTACATGGAATGAAATGTGGATTTAAAACATCTTCTAATGTGCCTTCAAGCTAATAAAAGAAAAAGAAAAGAAAGGAAGCCCTACAATATAGCAAACAATGGACAAGCATGCTTAAAACTCACCTGCAACATTAGCTCATTTATTTACTTTCTTCTGTAACTAGTTACCCACAGAGGCTAAGACTTACTTTTTTCTCTATCCTGCACACTATTTTGACTAAAGGAATTACATTTTGAGTAATTTGACAGTCCAGGGCTTTCAGGATTCTTCTTTTAAATACTTACAGAGGATGATAATTGGAATATGTATGTTTTTATAAATGGTTCCACAGAGAGCAAAAAGAAAAAGAAAAGTAAGTTTCAAACTGAATGACTAGTAAGTAAAGATAGTAAAAGTATTTACTATTATAAGGGGCATGACCTTAGAGATTACTTAGGGCCACTATTATCTACACTTTCTATAAAACAGCTGGGCCAAATTTGTGGATACATTGAATATTTAAAAGGACTACTAAACAGCATTTTTGCTCAAGCAACACCAACTCAATAGTTTTTAGTTACAAATGAATATTGTTGTTTGATGAGAGGTGGAGAATGTTGGTTGGTTAATTGCTGTTTCCTGAGTAGAGGCTTCTAAACACAGAAAAGTTAACTAAGCAATCCCAGCAGCCAAAGTTAAGTTTACATAAATATAGTAGTTATTACTCTGTTTACAATGACAAATCTCTTTTCCATATGACAAATTCTGGTCCCTTATATGATCTGAGTTTAACTTTATAAAGCTACTGTCTATTATCAGGAAGCATGTTAAATTTCAATATATTAAACTTCATTTCATTTGAAAATTCAACATTTTGAGTACACAAGAATAATCTTACTGAAAGTAATGGCTACATAGCAGTCCACAAATGTTTCAAAAAGTGTCTAGGGAGTGAGGAGAATATGGACAGTAATGTATGTTCAAATCCAACTATTGGTTTCTAATAAAACCCAAAGAATAACTATTTGATTTTCCTCCTCTCCAAAAGAAGTTCTCCTTCCCAGTCTTCCCCATGTTAAATAAATGGCATCATTAGGTCAAGCAAAACCTAGACTTTATTATAGATTTTGCTTCTCCCCTAACAAAAATTTCCTCACCACCTAACCCATTAGCAAGTCCTGTTTACTTTAGTCCAGAATATAAATTGAATCTGAGCACTTGTTTTGATGTCTACCATCCAATCCAAGCTTCTGCCGTTTCTCACTTATACTACTGCAACAGAATTCTAAATGGCCTCCACCCTTCCATGTTTGACTGTCTACATTCTAATCTCTACAGAGTAAAAGTAATATTTAATATATTTTAAATGCAATTCACATAGCACTCTCCTTCTCAAAATACTCCAGTGGGTTCCTGTTATCAATATACATGGAACAAAACCAAACTCCACATCATTTCAGGCTCTATAGATCTAATTTCTGCCTACCTCTTCTATCTCATTCTGTAACACTATCCCCTCATTTACTGTACTGTAGCTACAATGGCCTTCTTTACTTTTCTCAAATGCCCATGCATATTATAACCATATGGCCTTTGCACATTTCCTTCCCTCTGCCTGTAATCCTCTGCCTCATATTTTCACAAATCTGACTCCTTTTTGGCATTTCAGTCCAAGCTCAAATGTTCCAACCTCTCAATCTAAAGAAGTTCCTTCCTCATTACTATTTAAGCCATTAAATATTTTTTCTTCATGTTTGAGAGTAGAGGCATCATCTTTCTGGCTAGCTGTCATATTCCAAGAGTCTAAAATATTGTTGGGCACATAGTAGGTACTCAATAAATATTTGTTGAATAGATTCATATCTTTGCTTTAGTTGAACACCACTGTTTCTTATTTTTCTTAGTGGCGTATGGCATTGTTTTGCGCTGCTTTCCTTTTTTCAGGTTACATTAAGACAGTAAAACTCATTTAAAGATGTTTTTGTTTTCTCCTCTGGCCAGGATACCTGGACCTGCTATATAATCTGGAATGTGGAATCTGTAAATAGTAGACAAGAATATTCATACATACACAGACACTATACTCTAAATGCATTTGCCTTTCCTAAACTCTCTCAAAGATTTGATTTTCTGCTTTCGTTGAAAACATAGTTTTGCTACCATAAAAATGGATGCCACATGGAGTTGATGATTTTATGTACATGTAGGATCTATTTTACTCCAAACTCAAATTACTCCCTTTAAACCTTTTTTTTTTTTTTTTTTCAGAGTTTGGGGGTTTTCCAGAGATTAGTGCCATTGAGCAAAACGAATTATCTTAGGAAATGTGATGACAAATTACAAAGACAAATATTAGATGAGTAACAACTTTTAGCAAACCTTGAAACCTTGGACAGTTGTATAGAAATGGAATTATTTGATCTGGACTGTAGTCCAAGCTCTATACTATAACTGTTTGAACTAAGGAAAGTAGGTTCTTTATAGACCAGTTTTTTACTCCTTCCACCTAAATTTTATATTAAAATATGAGCTTTGAACCAAAGTTACCAGTTCAAGAATTGTTACATTATGGAGGAGAGGGAAGTGGTATTTCCCCACCCCCACCCTCTGCCACTACCTCAAGCCAAATTAGGGTAAGACACACCTCAAGAGCTTGACGTGTATCACCTTGAATTTTAGTGTTGTAGGGACTGTTACCTGAAGCATGCCTAGAAAATATCTATAGTCAAAATGTTGCAGCTAGAGAGGCCTAGTGTTTGTAGAATACAGAGAGAAAGTACTGCATTGAGAGTGATTTGTATTTTCACCAAGGGCAGGGCAAAGTTGCATTTTTTTTGTGGGCCAAATGTGAACCCCATAAAAGTAACAAGCTGTGAGCTAGTCTGTAAAGAGGATACCACTAAAGAGGGCTTCCTGCCAGGTATAAGTTGCCTTCAGCCTGGATGCTGAAGATGTACTGCCTCATTCTCTCCAGAAAACTGTAACTGGATTTCTATAGTAGGGGAATCTCAGAGAGACCTGCAAATTTACCAAGGAAAGGAAGAATTAGCATATGGATACCGGATACTGGCCATACCCAGGTTCTCCAATGGTATTGAGGCTGAGGGAAGAAAATAAATGTAATTGTAACAATTTTACCTGAAAACTCTAGCAGAAAAAAGGATTTGATTGGAATTTAGAGAATTTGAGCAATCCCACAAATCATAAATGGATATTGCCTCCTCCCTGTCTGTCCCAGGCAATAAAACTCTCCCACTGGATGTGGTGATAGTCAAAATGCTGGAGTAGGCAACAAAGTGGAGTGGTAGCCAGGGGACTGACTGTGTGACTTTGGACAAATCACTTAACATCCTTAAGCCTCATATTTTTCACCTGTGAAAGTGGAGGGGCTAAATCAGTGCTTTTTAAGAGCCCTGTCAGGTCTCAGACTATAAAAGCCTATAAAATTAACAGAAGGTAAAGGTAAATTTATCTGAATGAGAGAAATTTCCAAACTTTATGGTGTTCTCTGAAATGCTGATTCTTTATTTCAAGTTCTATAGGAGAGGTAAACTAAACTTTTATAAAGAGAGAATTAATTGGTAAAAAGCTACTCTAATACTCATTCACAACAGCAGCTAGTTTCACAACAGCTAAGAAATGAGGAAGTCACTCCAGTATGCACTTACTTGTATTTTATGGTGTGTCCCCTCAATGGCCATCTGTCTTCTCCAGATGATCTGGTAGAAGGCAGGAGTTGAACTTGCATGGCAAATACGAGCAGTGATGGAGAGAATGCATGCCCTTAGCTTTCAAAAATTAAATCATAGATTTATTTTTTTATCCTTACTCTTTGGTATCTTTCCTTTTCATTGCCCTTCATGAGTATCAGCATTGCTGCACTCATGCAGGGTAACAAAGTAGTAGATTACAGGAAACTTGTGTTTGAAATGAGTTCACTACATCTGGCACCCTTTCCTCTCTGCTTTTTCCTTCTCTGGGAAAATCTTGGGAGCATGTAAATGGGAATATGCCCTAATAAAATTCTCATTCCTGTTCCTTCTCTGTGACTGTGACATTGGTTCCATCCCCTTGGGCACCGGAGTATATACTGAGAGTCAGAAATCAAAAAGAGAGGAAAAATGACAAGATGAAAGATTAAATATTGAGTGAAAAATCAGAATACAAAGCCATGCTAACAGTATGAGCCTAATCTTTAAATGAAGGAGATAATCTGTACATGCATATGTGATATTGTGAAATATACATTTAATCTTTGTAGTGTCTTTTGTATGCCAATTAGATGACTGGTGACAGGGATTCCCTAGATAGCTTCAGATGGGAACTGGTTACCAGAAATACTAAGCAAAGCAAAATTATAGGGTTGGGACTTTCAGCCCATCCCCAACCTCCAGAAGAGGAGAGGGAACTGAAGGTTAAGTGGATCATCAATAGCCAGTGATGCAATTAGTCATGTTACATAATGAAGCTTCCATTAAAACCCAAAAAGACCAGGTTCTGGGAACTTCCAGATAGCTGAGCATGTATATGTTCCTGAAGGGTGGTACACCCAGAGAGGGCATGGAAGTTCCGTGAACCTTCCCACATGCCTTGCCCTATGCGTCTCTTCCATCTGAGTGTTCATCTGTACCCTTCGTAATATCCCTTACAACAAATGGGTAAATGTAAGTAAAGTGTTTCCCTAAGTTCAGTGTGCCACTCTTGCAAATTAATTGAGCCAGAGGAGTGGGTCTTGGTAATTCCGATTTATAGCCAGTCAATCAGAAGTATAGGTGATAACCTACAACTTGCAACAGACATCTGGAGTTGGGGGCAGCCTTGTGAGACTGAGCCCTCAACTTGTAGAACCTGACGCTATCTCCAGGTAGGTAGTGTTGAAACTGAATTAGAGGGCACCCAGCTGGTGTCTTCTGCATAATCACTTACCTGGTGGAGAGAAGTACACATGCATTTTGGTGATCAGAGGTGAAGCATTCTGTGCTGTACTGAGTCAGCAAGAGAGAGAGAAAAAAAAACACTTTAGTTCCCCACCCCCCATACTCTAATACCATTATTAAAAAAGACTGAAAAGAAATATACTTTGTGCTTTTGTGCAATTTCTCCATGTTCTATAGTGAGACTGTACTAATTTTATCCTACAAACATAAACAAGAGAGGCCTTCATTTTTCAACTTAATTAGGAACTCCTTTAAAAAACAAAATAAAAATAAACTAATAAATCCAATAAATAATAAAGCAGCAAAGAAGGAATTCCTTTCACAACAGATGAAAAGGCCTTCTTGTAGAAGGAGGGAGTTGGAATTGCATACACCTCTTGGAATGGAAATAAAAACTAATAATACCTACCACTTACAGAATTCTTAGGGTGTGTTCAGATCTGTCTGAAACTTAATACATTAACAGGAAAACAACCCACAATATTAATCTTGGCTGTTATACTGGTTTCCTGTCCTTCTCCAACAATTCCTTTACCTTCTTTGTTCCTCAGCTTCCTTTCCTAGAAAATGGGAATAAAAACACCATTCCCTGCTTTTCCCTCTCCACTACCTGCTACATGGACATGCTGTTGTGCTCATTAGGATTCTATAAAATATTCGAGACTCTGCAATGTATTTTAACTCTTCAGGGACAAAAAAACTTTCAACGTGTTATTACTATAGATTCTATAGATATTAACTCTTCTTTTCAATTATCCTCCCTTCCCAAAATAGACAATCATTTGATCTTTCTATTTAAATATTGTATTCTGCAAATGAATTGAGCCAGATATATTACATTCTCTTGATACATTTATTCAAGTTCTGTTCTGTACTTTAGCTTAAAAAATGGGTCATTTCCCAGTAGACAATCATAATAAAAATAGTCCATCCTCAAATAACAAGTGGATTCAGATACCAGATATTATCAGTTTTTAAAGAAAACCCAGTTGAGGCCTTTATGAGTACAAAGATTCTGATTTCCTTGTATTTTAACGTAGTTATGGCTGTTTAAACTGCCATAGTAAACTTTGTTAACAACACACACATAATATTGTGGCCTTGGCATTGGGTTAGTATGAAAATATGTAACAATCTCCAGGCTTAGAGGAAGACATTTAATGAGAATATGTGAACTGAAAGCCACTGTAGCTTTACCCTGGTGAATAGGCGGGTTGTTGTTTATTAGCAAGATTCAGGTGCAATTGGAAGCCTGGTTCTTCATTAGCAACTTGAATTTTGATCACATTCTCCCTATAAATACAGGATATTATTCATTAATTAGAATGTAATTGTAAAGTCTCCTTAGTTATATAACAAATGTGTTAATCAGACACGTTCTAAATTACAGTGATTACATTTACTTCCTTTGGTGACATGTTCTTGAGATGTAAATGGACTCTGACACCCATGTTTGGCTCCCTTTTGAAAAGAATGCAAATACAGCAACTTTCCTATTATGCCTCAGTTCACAGGAACACAACTTCCTTGAGGTGAGGGCTGGGATTCAGTGGAGCTGTAAGCTGAAAAGGCTCCTGGCTTAGGGCCGGTGTAATACCCTGTCAGCCAATGCAATTCAAGTAAATAGCATTCTGGAGCTCCCTATTTTCCTTCCAGTGAGGGAGCATGCTCACTAAAGGACTCCCTCCCAGTCACTCAGCAACATACACACAAAAAATGGAATGGCTGGGTAAATAAAGAAGATTGTTTTTGATTGAAGACAATTACCTGTGCATGCCTGCTTCCTTTTCCCCAACTCACCCTCTATAATGTTGCATGCCCTCACACTATACTTGGCTGCCCACTGAGAGCCTCTCTTTCAGACTTCCCTTCCCAATAATCTCATGTTCTAAACTATCCCTTCTCTTCTCTTCTCTATTCTCTGTCTCATGGGGCTAATCTAATGAACAATGGCAACTCTCCACCTCTACTATCTCCAAGACTTATTTCTCTTTCCCTAGGGTCTTCTGTGTCTCAACTCAAAGCAGTGATGCCAATTACAGTTATTACAGGTGCTTACAGTATGCTAACAAGCTTTATAATCCACTGCTCAAGAAGCTGCCTACTTGCTGCATGCAAAGAGTAAATACTACTGGGCTCTCTTATTTATTTTCTCTGCATACCTAAAGATGTATCTCTGCCTTTTTCAGTCATAAAATGAGCTCCAGCCCAAAGCTCAAAAAAATTATCAGGGAAGAGTTAGAAGAGTTCTCACAGACCATCTGGGATAGGAATATCAAATAGCTTTTACCCCAAGGGTCAACATTTTTTTTAATTCTATGTTTTATTATTAGAACATTCAATATTACAAATCATAAATTTTTATGCCCTTTACCCGATGTATCACTCCCCAATTCTCTTCTCTCCTCCCCACCATCTCTAGGATCCTTAGGTTTGTTAGCTCCTTCTGAAAGTTCGATGTACTATTGTGGTCTTCTCTTTCTTTTCTTTCATGCTTTCTTTCTTTCCTTCCACCTTCTTAGCACCCAGTTATAAGTGAGAACATGTAATATTTCTCTTTCCATGTCTGGCTTATTTCACTTAACATAATTTTCTCCAGACTCATCTATCTTGCTGCAAATGTCAGGATTTCATTCTTTTTTATGACTGAGTAGTATTCCATAGTGCATATATACCAAATTTTCCTTATGGAGTCCACCTCTGATGTACACATAGGTTGGTTCCATATTTTGGCTATTGTAAATAGAGCTGCAATGCACATAGGAGTTCATATATCCCTCTGACATGATGATTTCCATTCCTTTGGATATATACCCAGTAGTGGGATTGCTGGATCATATGGTATTTCTATGTGCAGTTGTTTAAGGAATCTCTATAATTTTTTCCATAATGGCTATGCTAATTTACAGTCCCACCAACAGTGTAGAAGAGTTCCCCTTTCCCCACATCCTTGCCAGCATTTGTTATTCTCAGTCTTTTTAATAATGACCAGTCTAACTGGGGTAAGATGATATCTTGTTGTGGTTTTCATTTGCATTTCTCTTATTAGTGATGTTGAGCATTTTTTTTGTGCACCTGGTGAACATTTCTATGTCTTCCTTTGAAAAATATCTATTCATCTCCTTTGCCCATTTTCAAATTGGGTTATTTTTTTCTGTATACTTGTTTGAGTTTTTTATATATTCTAGATGTTAATCCCTTGTCAGATGTAGAGTTTGCAAATATTTTCTCCCATTCTGTTGGTTCTTTCTGCTATGTGGATTGTTTCCTTTGTTGTGCAGAAGCATTTTAGTTTGACATAATCCCATCTGCTTATTTTTTCATTTGTTTCTGTGCTTTTAGGGTCTTGCTCATAAAAATCTTTGCCCAGTCCTCCTTCCTGGAGTGTTTCTCCTATGTTTTCTTTTAGTAATTTTATGGTTTTGGCTCTTACATTTATGTCTTTAATCCATATTGAATTGATTTTAGTGTATGGTGAGAGGTACAGGTCCAGTTTCATTCTTCTGCATATGGATGCCCAATTTTCCCAGTGCCATTTAATAAAAAGGAGGTCTTTACACCAATTCATGGTCTTGTTGCCTTTGTCAAACATTAGTTGGCTTTAAGCATGTGGGTTGATTCCCAGGTTTCCTATTCTTTTCCATTGGTGAGTGTCTGCATGCCAGTACCATGATGTTTTGGTTAAAATAGTTTTGTAATATAAGTTGAAGCAGGGTACTGTTATGCCTCTGGCTTTATTTTATTTGCTCTAGATTGCTTTGGCTATTTGTAGTCTTTTGTTGTTTCATATTAATTTTAGGATTTTTTTTTCTATTTCTCTGAAGATTGTCATTGGTATCTTGATGGGGGTTGCATTGAATCTATAGATTGCTTTGGGTAGAATGGACATTTTCACAATGTTAATCTTCCCATCCAAGAGCATGATATGTCTTTCCACCTTTTGGTGTCCTCTTTAATTTCTTTCAGTAGTGTTTTGTAGTTCTCATTGTAGAGATCTTTCACCTCCTTGGTTAAACTGATTCCCAGACATTTTATTTATTTCACAACTATTGTAAATTGGCTTGCTTACTTGATTTCTTTTTCTGCTAGTTCATTATTGGAGTAGAAAAACACTAATAATTTTTGGGTGGTGATTTTGTTTACTGCAACATAATTGAAATTGTTAATCAGCTCTATAAGTTTTGTGGTAGAGTCTTTAGGTTTTTCTATATATAAGATTTTGTTTCTTGCAAGCAAGGACAGTATGACTGTTTTTTCCAATCTGGATGCCCTTTATTTCTTTCTCTTTCCTGATTGCTCTGGCTAGTACTTCCAATTTTATGTTAAGTAGCTGTGACAAGAGTGGACATCCTTACCTTGTTCCTGTTCAGTATGATATTGGTGATTGTTTTGTCATAAATGTCTTTTATTGTGTTGAGATAATTTCCTTTTATACCTATTTGCTGAGAGTCTTTTTCATGAAGTGTTGAATTATGTTAAATGTTTTTTCTACATCTATTGAGATAATCACATGGATTTGTCCTTGATTTTGTTGATGTGGTATATCCCATTTATTGACTTGTGTATGTTGAAACATTCTTGCTTCCCTGGAGTGAGTCCCAGTTCGTCATGGTGTATAATTTTTTTTGATGTGTTGCTATATTCTGATTGCTAATGGTATGTCAAGGATATTTGCACCTATGTTTATCAAGTATGTTGGCCTGTAATTTTCTTTTTGTGTTGTAGTTTTAGCTGGTTTTGGTATTAGGATGATGCTGGTCTCATAGAATGAGTTTGGGAAAGTGGCTTCTGTTTCAATTTTTTGGAATAGTTTGAAGAAAAGTGGTATTAATTCTTCTTTTAAGGTTTGATAGAATTCACCTGTAAAGCCATCCAGTCCTGAGCTTTTCTTTGTTGGAAGATTGCTGGTTATTGCTTCAATCACATTGCTTGTTATTGGTCTCTTCAGGTTTTCTGTTTCTTCTAGGTTCAGTCTTGGTAGTTTGTATGTGTCTGTAAATTTATCCATTTACTCCAGATTTTCACATTAGTTCGCATATTAGTGGTTATAATAATCTCTCATGATTCTCCATATTTTTGTGGTATCAGTTGTAATGGCTCACTTTTCATTTCTGGTTTTTGCTATTTGGGTCTTCTCTCTTCATTTTTGTTGTTGTTGTTGTTGTTGTTGTTGTTGTTGTTGTTGTTAACCTAACTAATGGTTTGTCTATTTTATTATCTTCTCCAAAAAAAAGACTTTTTGTTTCATTGATATTTTGTATCATTGTGGGGGTCTATATTTCATTTAATTTTACTCTGATCTTAATTATTTCTTTCCATCTACAACTTTTAGGATTGGATTGTTGCTGCTTTTCTAGTTCTTTGATGTATAGCATTAGGTCACTTATTTGAAGTCTTTACATTCTTTTGATGTAAGCATTTATTGAAATAAACTTCCTCTTATTACTGCTTTTGCAATATCCCACAGGTTTTGGTATGATGCATCTTTATTTTCATTAGTTTCAAGAATTTTTTTTATTTCCAGTTTAATTCTACCTGGACCCATAGGTCATTCATTAGTCTGTTGTTTAGTTTCCATATACTTGTATAGTTTCCAGAGTTTTGCTTGTTATTGATTTCCAGTTTTAATCCATTGTGGCCTGAAAAGAGACTTGGAATGATTTCAATTACTTTAAATTTGCTGAGACTTGATTTGTGACCTAACATGGTCTATCCTGGAGAATGTCCCATGTACTGATGAGAATGTGTATTTTGTAGTAGTTGGATAAAATGATCTGTAGATGTCTGCCAGGTCCAACTGGCCTAAGGTGTAGCTTAAATCCTGTGTTTCTTTGTTGATTTGTTGCTTGGAAGATCTGTCCAATGCTTAGAGAGGGATGTTCAGGTCACGTACTATTATCATAATAGGGTCTTTCCCGTTTTTTAGCTCTAAGAGTGTTTGCCTTACATATCTGGGTGTTCCAGTATTGGGTGCATACATATTTATAATTGTTATGTCTTCCAACTGGATAGATCCCTTTATCATTATATAATGGCTCCTTGTCTATTTGTACATTTTGTTTAAAATCTATTTTATCCAATATTAGAATAGCTACTCCTACTGGTTTTTGGTTTCCATTTGCATGGTATATCTTTCTATCCCTTCACTTTTAGTCTGTTTATGTATTTATAGGTGAGATGGGTCTCTTGAAGACAGCATATAGTTAGGTATAGCTTTTTAATCCAATCAGTCAGTCTGTGCCTTTTGAATGGGGAGTTTAATCCATTTACATTTAGGGTTGTTATTGACAAGTATTGCTTTACCCCATCATTATATTGCTTTTTGTTTAGATGTTTTAAATATCTTTTGATCATATCTTCCCCTTTTATTTTTCCTCTTCAATGTTAGTTGGATTTTTGAGGTGACATGATTTAGCTTCTTTCTCTTTCTTGTTTGCATTTTGGTTTTAATTGTGACTTTTGCTCTTTCTTGTGAATCCGTAATAGTGATTATAATTTTTCAGATTCTAGTTGGAGGGCTCCTTTGAGAATTTGTTGAAGGGATGGTCATGTGGTAGTGAACTCACATAATTTTTGTTTGCCTGGGAGATACACTATTTCTCCCTTATTTTTTGAAGGATAACCTTGCTGGGTATAGAATTCTTGGCTGGAAATTTTTTTCTTTTATTATTTTGAGTATATCATCCCATTCTCTTCTGGCCTGTACAGTTTCAGTTGAGAAGTTTGCAGTTAGTCTGATGGGGGCTCCCTTATAGTTGACTCAACTCTTTTCTCTTGCTGCTTTTAGAATTCTCTCTTTGTCTTTGAGCTTTGCTGGTTTGACTATAATGTGTTTTTACAGAGGATCTTCTTGGATTGCATCTGTTTCGGGATCTTTGGGCTTCCTTAATCTGAAGGTCCACATCCTTCCCTATACCTGGGAAGTTTTCTATTATTATATCCTTGAATAAGTTTTCAATGCCTTTTCCTTTCTCTTCCCATTCTGGAATACATACAATTTGAATGTTTGTGTGCTTGAGGTCATCTGCTAGCTCTCTTAGATATTCTTCATTTTTTAAATTCTCTTCTCCTTTTTTTTTTTTTTTTTTGGTTGGCCTGTGTTATTTCAAAAAGCCATCTTTGAGGTCTGACATTCTTTCTTCTGCTTGCTTTAGCCTTGTGCTCAAGCTTTCTTTTTTTGTTTTATTTCATTGAATGAATCCTTCAGTTCTAGGAGTTCTGCTACTTTCTTTTTTAAGGTATTAATCTCTTTGTAAACTTCCTCCTTCATATCCTGGATATTTTTTCTTGTTTCATTGTGTTCTCTAATTGATTCTTCTCTTATCTTTTTGAGTTTTCTTAAGATCAGTGCTCAGAATTCCTTTTCAGACATGTCAAGGTTTTCCTGCTCTGTAGAGGTCTGGTACTTGAGAATTACCATATTCCTTCAGTGGTATCATCTTCTTGTTTATTTGTAGTTCTAGGTTTTTTTGTTGATATTTTCCCATATGGTAGGGCACTTATTTCCTTTATTACTCTGGAGTGGGCTATGAGGGAAAAGTGTTCCTCCTCTATTTGAATTCTCTGCTGGGGACTCTTTTCATATCAATGCAGTCGAGTGTGCAGTGAGCTGCATCTGCTTCTACTCAGGCAGGGGTCAGGCCTCTCCAAGGCTCAGGTGTGGGCCAGTGGCTGCAGCAGGGATAACACATGGGACCAGCACTCACCTGGGCTCCCACACAGGCAATGAGCAGGCCTCTCCAGGGCTTGGGTGTGAGCTGGGGTCAACTTTGTTCAACTGATACTGGATGTCTTTTGTGTAGTGTTAAAAAGAGTTCTGAGGCCTTGTCTGGGCTCAATAAAAAAGCATGGCATGATTGGTAAGCACTGTCTACCACTGGTGTGAAAATAGGATGTAGCAGCCTGTGGGTCAATTATTTTTTGTGTTTTCTCTTTCCATTTTATACCATGAACATCTTAATTAACCTGCCATCTTTCTACATGACAAAGCACAAGCATGATTGGGGATTTGAATACTTTATAGATGGGAAATATTACCAATAGAAGAGGTGTACATTCTACCTCTCTCTTCCTCTAAAATTGTATTTCTGGGCACTTTAGAATTCATAACAGTATCCCCTAGTAGAGCAAATGTTGCTCCTCAGCAGTGTTGAAGATAGCTTAAAACAGCAGCCAAAGACCCATTCATGTAGTTTTTTCCCAGTAAAGGCACTAACTACCTTATAATAAAATGTAGCTCTCTCCCATGAGCAATAGACCATGAGAAGTTCTCATTATGTTGACACTCATGATAGTATCAGATTAGCTCTCAACATATACTGGGAGCCAAGGCCAGGCCATGAATAGGACAGCATATTTTTCTGTAGACTAAAATAAAAGGGTTACAGTTTGAGACAGCCCAGGAAATACAGACCCTGATGTTGAAGTGCTGGGTTGAGAATTCCAGGAACCAGAGATACTAGGATACAAAGAGGAAAAGTAAGACATCCCAGTGTGAAGTGTTTTCTCCTCCACAGGTTGAGTTTGGAAATAGTTCACAGTCTAGGTAGTGTGTGTATGCATGCATGCATGTGTGCATGTGTGTGTGTGTGTGTGTGTGTGCGTGAGAGAGACAGAGAGACAGAGAGAGACAGAGACAGAGACAGAGAGATCCTCTGTTCAGATAGGAAGAAAAGCCTGGAAAGCAAGAATGGCCAAATCACAATTACTAGTATACTTGAAAGAGTAACCACACTTAGAAACTTTCAAATAGTAAGAAAGAAATTTTAAAAAGTAAAAGAGAAAAAGAGAAAGGCATATCCCTTCACTAGGCAACTAGCCCAACTTTTAGTACCTTCCTGCCTCTGGCTGCCATACCTAGAATTTTATTTTCAGAAAATCCCTTCTAGTTTGCACTCCTTCTGATCAATAAATGCCAGTTCTGTGTCCCACTGTTTCTAAAAAATAAGTCCGTGTATGCCAAGTGATTTTCGATGGCCTAACAAATAACTGGCTCAAGTCAATGTTCCACCAAAACTGGAGAAGGCTAAAGAGAAGGTGGCTAAAAACAAGTCAACAAGAATTTGAAAATTAGGGGCAAACAAAGGAGCTAAGATAGCAAAGATTGGAGAAAACAAAACAAAACCTGTGAATAAGAAACTAAAAGCCAAGACTGCAATGAACAAGAACAAAACTCTTGAATAAAGATAGAGGTCTCAAAGGGTGTGAAGATAAATCAAACCACCCTAATAAAGCTCTTCACACTGTGAAACCCCAAAATCACAAGCGTGAAAACTTAGCCATAAGTGTTTATAGTGGTGGAGAATGTGAGAGCTAGATAAATGAGCAGGTGATAAGTGGTAACCTCTTCCACTTAGGTACAAGGTCCACATGGGAAAACAGCCTCATTCCCTAAAGGTCTTCTGCCGTGTTTTCTCTTCTCCCTCATGACTGTTTCACAGGGCTAAAGTAAGTCTTTTAGAAACCCTAAGTACTGGAAAGATTATGTTACTTTCTCATCCATGAAATTTAAAATAAAAATAATATTAAATTTTTAAGTAAGGCCAAAAAATCTTCTGATTTTTTTGTGATGACTAATTCAATAAAACTTTAATATTTTGATAAAAAAATATTAAATATTAAATTTTTCCTTAAAATGTTTAGTCACCTTATTAGGTAACCCAGACCTCCTTGTCTCAATTTTTGTCAATGATATTCCTAATTATTTCTCCTCTCAAAGAAGAGCATGAAGCAGCCACTTGTTGACTTGGGCTCTGTTTTCCCCACTTAAATGAGAGAGGGAGAGAGAGTTGGTTGAAAAGTAGTCGGTATTCAAATATAACAGAGCTGCTCATCTAGACTATCTGGTATTAGCCACAGTTTCTCCCTTACTTGGATGGATTTAGGGTCAATCTGGTTCATAATATGTGACAGCTGTGTTGGAGTAAGTATAGCCACCAGGAGTTAAGAATGCTTCAAAGGTCATAAGCATGTTAACCACGGTTAGTGGCAGTGCTGAGAACAACAATCAGGAGGCAGATTCACCCACTTCCACAGAAAACAGTCAAGTTCAGCTATGGGCTGTGTTGTCTGAAGCTAGGCAAGCCCAGGTTCCTGTGTCTAGGGCAGTAATTTCAAAGGCAGCAACACTCACTTGTCCAGATGACTTTTCTTTTGCATTATATAATTAAACTGGAAACTTGCTCTTAAAAATCAAAATTATAATTTAGCTCTAGGGCTCATACTGGACTGAATTTTTTCCTGTCCTTCTTACCCTATACTAGAATACTGATTTAGAACTTGGGGTTTAGAATCAGTAAGGCTTCAGTTTGGGGAACATGGGTAAGTTCTTTTAAATCCTTTTGTTTTAATTTCTTCTTTTATTTTTTTGAACCTAGAGCTCTTCTGGTGTGCCTCATCTTAGTAATTGCCACCATCATATAACTAATCAGTTGTTCTAACCAGAAACCTAGGGGTATTAGCTTGGGCTGCCATAACAAAATACCACAGACTGGGTGGCTTAAAGAATAGGATATTTATTTGTCTCAGTTCTAGAAGTCTGAGATCAAGGTGCCAGCAGCTTCAGTTCTCCTAAAGCCTCTCTCCTTGACTTGTAGACAGCTGCCTTCCCTCTTTCTTAAATGTGGCTTTTTGCTCAGTGTGGGAGCATTCCTTACATCTTCTCCTCTTCTTGTAAGGACGCTGGTCTTATTGGATTACAGCCCCACCCTTATGACCTCATTTAACATTAATTACATTCTTAAAGATCCTATCTCTAAATACAGTCACATTGCAAGTTAAGGCTTCAGACTATGAATTTTGGGAAACACAATTCAGTCCATACCAGGGTAATTATTAACACTCATTTCCCAAATTTAACCATCACCAAGACCTGTTTCTTATAATCAATGAAATATCTCTTGAATCAACCAAATTCACTCCAAATCCAAAACTAACTGGGCCAAGCTGTCATTAACACCTTTTGCCTGAATAAATATAATCATTTTCTAAATGGTCAAAATTCTTCATTCATTCTCTTTCTTCTGTAATATGTTCTCCAATCAGCCAGAGTAATCACTTCAAATCAAACATCTGGACTTATCTTCCTCTTTAAAATATTTTACCTGACTCTTATTGCCTGAAATCCTTAAAATGATTTCCATATGATCTGTCTCTTCCCTAACTCTCCAGCTTCAATATACACCATGCTCACAATTATTTTCTTGCTCCTGCCTCACTGACCTACTTCCACACTTTTCCAAAAGCCCCATGCTTCCTTACCTACAAGCTTTTGCACATGCCTGTTTCCCCACTCCCACTCCCTCCCTCTGGGAAGCCTTCCTTGCTCTTCATGACTAGGGCAATCTGCCTAATTATACTTTCTTTTAGCGACTTTCAAGACATCACAGTTTCAATATTAGTTTTTTTATGAGATTATTTGATTATTGTCTGTTTCTCCCACTAGATTGTAAACCCCTTCAAAATATTGCTGTGGGGAAAGAATGAGATAATGAATATAAAATACTTTGTCTGGAGTCTGGCACTTAGTAAGTGTTAAATTGATTTCGGCTTTTATCATTATTATTGGGGTAGGGGAATTTTTAGTTGTACATATTCCATTGGTTGAACTTAGTTTTCAACCTCAAATACATCACCTGCTTTATATCATTTTTGTTTTGTTTTGTTTTACTTTTTAAAATTTTTTCATCAAAGCATAATTGATTATACATATTTTATAGGTACAACATTAACTGTCATCACTTGTGTACATCATGTGTTCATCAAATAAATATTATTAGCATATTCATTATTACAAAGTGTAATTATTTTTTATGCCCCTCACCCAATAACTCCCCACCCCCCACTCCCTCCCCCACTCCCACCTTCAGTAACTCACTTATGAGTGAGGACATGTGATATTTCTCTTTCTCTGTCTGCCTTATTTCACATAATATAATATTCTCCAGGCTCACCCATTTTGAGGCAAATGGCAGAATTTCATTCTATTGTATGGCTGAGTAGTATTCCATTATGTATACATACCAGTTTCATTATCCAGTTGTCTGTCAATGGACATTTAGGTTGGCTCCATGTTTGGGCTGTTGTAAATAGAGCTGAAAAAAACATGGGAATGCAGGTATCCCTTCAACATGATGATTTCCATTCCTTTGGGTGTATACCCATAAGTGGGATTGCTGGGTCATATGGTAGTTCTATCTGTAGATATTTGGGAAACCTCCATACTGTAGTCCATGATGGTTGTACTCTTTTACAGTCCAACCAACAGTGTAGGAGGATTCCCCTTTCTCTGCATCTTTGCTGTATTAGTCAGAGTTTTCCAGAGAGACAGAATCAATATGATATGTTATAATTATATGAGAGGGATTTATTAGTGGAATTAGCTCACATGATTGTGAAGAAAAGTCCCACAACAGGCCATCTATAAACTGGATGCCAATACTGTGGCTCAGTCCAAGTCCGAAGGCCTCAAAACCAGGGAAGCTGATGGTGTCCTTAGTGTAGGTCCGAGGACTCAAAAGCTAAAGAGTCTCAAGCTCTGATGCCCACGAACAGAAGAGTGTATCCCAGCTCCAGCAGATAGAGAGAGAGTTTCACCTTTTTCCTCTGTCTTTCGTTTTCTCTGGACCCCCAGAGGATTGGATGGCTCCCACCCATATTAAGGGTGGGTCTTTCCCACCCAGTCTACTCAGACTCTCATACTAATCTCTGCTGGAAACACCCTCATGGACACACCTAAAAAGATAGTTTTACCAGGTTTCTCAGCATTCCTTCATCTAACCAAGTTGACACCTATAATTAACCTTCACGCTCGCCAATATGTTATTCTCTGTCTTTTTGATAACCAGTCTAACTGAGGTGAGGTGGTATCTCAATGTGGTTTTAATTTGCATTTCCTTGATGACTAGTGATGTTGAGCATGTTTTCATGTACCTGCTGGCCATTTGTATGTCTTCCTTTGAAAAATCTCTATTCAGCTCCTTTGCCCATTTTCTAATTGTATTATTTGATCTTTTGCTGTGAAGTTATTTGAGTTTCTTATGTATTCTGGACATTAATCCATTATCGGATGTACAGTTTGCGAATATTTTCTCCCATTCTGTAGGTTGTCTTTTCAATCTGTTGATTGTTTCCTTTGCTGTGCAGAAGCTTTTTAGTTGGATATATTCCCATGTATTTATTTTTTCTTGTGTTGCTTGTGGTTTTGGGGTCATATCCATAAAGTCTATGCCCAGTCCTACTTGCTGAAGTGTTTGCCCTGTGTTTTCTTTAAGTAACTTTATGGTTTTGGGTTTTATATTTAAGTCTTTAATCCATTTTGAGATAATTTTGGTATATCGAGAGAGTTACACGTCTAGATTTATTTTCCTGCATATAGATGTCCAATTTTCTAAGCACCATTTATTGGAGAGGGAGTCTTTTACCCAATGTATGTTCTTCAAGCCTTTGTCAAAGATCAGTTGACTGTAAATATGTGAATTAATTTCTGGGTTTTCTATTCTGTTCCACTGGTCCAAGTGTCTATTTTTATGCCAGTACCATGCTGTTTGATTACTACAGCTTTGTAGTATAACTTGAAGTTGAGTAGTGTTATGCGTCTAGCTTTATTATTTATTTATTTATTTATTTATTTATTTATTCACTCAGGATTGCTTTGGCTATTTGTGATCTTTCATTGTTCCGTATGAATGATAGGTTTGATTTTTCTATTTCTGTGAAGAATGTCATTAGTATTTTGATTGTGACTACACTGAATTTTTAGGTCACTTTGGGAAGTATGTGTAGAGGATTCATAAAACAAATGTAATTCACAGGGCCTGGTTTTCCAAAGCCTTGCAGTTTCAAATATTGACCTTGCA
Organism: Galeopterus variegatus; assembly: GCF_000696425.1. Classification (NCBI taxonomy): domain Eukaryota; kingdom Metazoa; phylum Chordata; class Mammalia; order Dermoptera; family Cynocephalidae; genus Galeopterus; species Galeopterus variegatus. The sequence goes on along the minus strand of NW_007726295.1, from coordinate 13,519 downwards.
AAGGACAGGAAATGTTCCCCAGGCTGTTGAATCTCTGTTGCACTATAAGAATTGTAACACAGCAAGATTGCTGGTTCTAAGACAGACAAGTTACTAATTGATATGTAAAGTTACTAAAAAGCTGCTGGAGGGAAAGGGAATGTTGGCTAAATCAAGCCTTTGTTAGCAGATCATTTAATTGCCTAATAGAATGTCATCTGACTTGTTTTTACTGAATGTTACCAGCTTCTATTGTAAAACTTGTTAAACTGTACTTAGCAAAACCCCACCTATGTCTCTTCCTGTAACTTTTTGGCCTGGAGAATAAATGCAGGAAGAGAACCCGAGTTTGTGGTTAATTTCCCAAATGAAGGAAATGCCTCAAGCAGGAAGTTCTTGGATATTAACCCTTTTCTGGGGCTTCTCACTGCTCAAAAGAGATGGGCTTTGAGTAATCTTTGGTGGCTCTGTCACCCAGGGGAAGAGGGGTGGCAAATCCATGGGAGGCAAAGCAACAAGTATGGACATTTTCATGATGTTAGTTCTTCCAATCCAAGAGCATGGTATGTTTTCCCACCTTTTTGTGACCTCTTTAATGTCTTTCTGTAGTGTTTTGTAGTTTTCATTGTAGAGATCTTTCACCTCCTTGGTTAAATTGATACCAAGGTATTTTATTATTTTGGTGACTATTGTAAATGAGCTTGCTTTCTTGATTTCTTTTTCTGCTAGTTCATTATTGGAGTATTAAAATACTACTGATTTTTAGGTGTTGACTTTTTATCCTGCAACATTAATGAAATTGCTGGTCAGCTTTAAGAGTTTTTTGGTAGAGTATTTAGGTTTTTCTACATACAGGATCATGTGATCTATAAACAGGGCAGTTTGACTTCATCCTTTCCAACCTGGATGCCCTTTATTTCTTTCTCTTGCTTAATTGCTGTGGCTAGTACTTCCAATACTATATTAAATAGGAGTGGTGAGAGTGGACATCCTTGTCTTGTTCCTGTTCATCATTCAGGATGATAATGGAAGTGCATTTGTCATATATGGCTTTTATTGTCTTAGGGTTCTTTCCTTCTATACCTAATTTGCTGAGGGGCTCTATCATGAAGGAATGTTGAATTTTCTCAAATGATTTTCTGCATATATTGAGATATTCATATGGTTTTTGTCCTTGATTTTATTGATGTGGTGTATCACATTTACTGATTTGTGTATATTGAACCATCCTGGAATCCCTGGAATGAATTTCACTTGATTGTGGTGTATAATTTTTTTGATGTGTTGCTGTATTTTGATTGCTAATATTTTGTTGAGGATTTTTGTGTCTATGTTCATCAAGTGTATCGGCCTGTAGTTTTCTTTTTTTGTTGTATCATCATCTGGTTTTGGTTTCAGGGTGATGGTGACCTCATAGAATGTGTTTGAGAGAGTGGCCTCTGTTTTGTCTATGTTCATCAAGTGTATCGGCCTGTAGTTTTCTTTTTTTGTTGTATCATCATCTGGTTTTGGTTTCAGGGTGATGGTGACCTCATAGAATGTGTTTGAGAGAGTGGCCTCTGTTTCAGTTTTTTGGAAAAGTTTGAAGAGAATTGGTATTAATTCCTTTTTAAAGGTGTGATAGAATTCAGCAGTAAAGCCATCCAGTCCTGGGATTTTCTTTGTTAGGAGAGTGTTGATTATCCTTCAATTTCATTGCTTGCTATTGGTCTGTATGGGTTTTCTATTTCTTCTTGTGTCAGTCTTGGTAGTTCCTATGGGTCCAGAAATTTATCCATTTCCTCCAGGCTTTCATATTTGTTGGAAAATAGCTTTTTCATAATAGTCTCTAATGACTCCTTATATTTCTGTGGTATCACTTATAATATCTCCTTTTTCATTTCTGATTTTTGTTATTTGGGTCTTCTCTCTTCCTTTTTTAGTTGACCTAACTAATGATTTGCCTATTTTGTTTATCTTCTCATAAAAAACAATTTTTTATTTCATTGATCTTTTGTATTTTGGGTGATTTATTGGCTTGTTTCATTTAGTTCTGCTCTGATTTTAATTATATTTTTCCATCTACTATATTTAAGATTGGGTTTTTCTTCTTTTTCTACATCTTTGAGGTGCAGCATTAGGTAATTTATATGAAGTCTTTCTATTCTTTTGAAGTAAGCATTTATTGCAATAAAATTCCCTTTTCGTAATACTTTTGTGGTATCCCTTAGGTTTTGGTATGATATGTCTTTATTTTATGTATTTATTTATTTATTATGAATATTCATGAGATACAAAGCAAATTGTCACCCCCGTGCCCATCATGTGATAGCCAGATTCATACTGGGGGCATACCCCATACCAGAAATTGTTTTTGTACCCTGTGTCCCCTACCCAAATGTCCCCAACTTCCCCTGGCCTACCCCTTTCCTCCCCCACTCCACTTTGTAGCCCTAGGAATGTTCTCTCCCTATGTAAGACCAACAAACTAACATGGTCTTTCTTTCCTTCCTTCCTTTCTCTATTAGCTTCCACATTTAAGTGAGTACATGTGGTATTTATCCCTCTGTGCTTTGCTTATTTCATTCAACACAAGTTTCTCCAGGTTCATCCATGTTGTTGCAAATGGGAGTATTTCATTATTTTTTATGACCGAGTAGTATTCCATGGTGTATATATACAACAGTTTCTTTATCCAATCATCCATCAATGGACATTTATGTTGGTCCCATATCTTTGCTATTGTAAACAGAGCTGTGATGAACATGGGAGTGCAGGTATCCCTTCGACATGATGATTTCCATTCCTCTGGGTATATACCCAGAAGAGGGATTACTGTATCATATGGAATATCTATCTGTAGTTGTTTGACAAACCTCCATACTGTTTTCCATAGTGGTTGTATTAATTTACAGTCCTACCAACACTGTAGGAGTGTTCCCTCCTCTCGACACCCTCTCCAGCATTTATTATTCACCTTTTTTTTTATTATAGCCAGTCTAACTGGGGTGAGGTGGTATCTCAATGTAGTTTTAATTTGCATTTCCCTGATGACTAGTGATGTTGAGAATTTTTTCATGTACCTGTTGGCCATTTGTATGTCTTCCTTCAAAAAAATGTCTATTCAGATCCTTTGCCCATTTTTGAATTGGGCTATTTGTTTTTATTTTTTACTGTATAATTGCTTGAGTTCTATATATACTCTGGATATTAACCTTGTCAGATACACAGTTAGCAAAAATTTACTCCCACTCTGTAGGTTGTAGTTTCACTCTATCGATTGTTTCCTTTGCTGTGCCAAAGCTTTTTTGTTTGATATAATCCCATTTGTTTATTTTTTCTTTATTTTTGTTAGTTTCGAGGAATTTTTTGATTTCCTATTTGATTTCCTCCTGGACCCATAAGTCATTCAGGAGTATTTTTTTTAGTTTCCATGTATTTGTGTAATTTCCAGAGTTCGATTTGTTATTCATTTCCTGTTTTCATCTGGTGTGGTCTGAGAAGATACTTGAAATGATTTCAATTTTTAAAAATTTGCTGAGACTTGATTTGTTACCTAATATGTGGTCTATCATGGTGGGTGTTTCATGTGCTGATGAGAAGAATGTATGTTTTGGAGTTGTTGAATGAAATGTTCTGTAAATATCTGACAGCTCCAATTGGTCTAAGATGTAGTTTAAATCCTGTGTTTCTTTGTTGATTTCTTGCCTAGATGATCTGTCCAATGTTGACAGAAGAGTGTTCTGGCCCTCCATTATTATCATATTGAGGTCTACCTCTTCCTTTAGGTATAATAGTGTTTGCTTTATATATCTGGTTGCTCCTTTGTTGGGTGTATATATATTTGTGATTGTTATGTCTTCTTGCTGGATAGATCCCTTCATCATGGTATAATGCCCTTCTTTGTCTCTCTATTTGGATTTCAGTTTAAAGACTATTTTATATGATATAATGTAGTGGATTGAATTATGTCCCCCCAAAACTCAATGAAGCTTGAATTGTATCCCACAAGTTTTATGTATTAGAAACTTAGCCTGTTGGGAGCGAGCAGCCCCACCCTCCTCTTTGTGTGGCCGTGCTTATGTGACAATTGCCTCGTAATCTGCTTGTGCCAGAAACTGCTTGCTCCTGGCTATGCAAGTTAATTTGCAAGTGACCTTTTATCCTCCAGAAACTGTTTAACCATAAACAGTCTGGGCAGCAATCTTTACTTTGAATGTCCTGTCTTTGTTTCTCCTCAAGATGTGATCATATCTTTACATTCTAGACCCTTTGCAGCATGCCTGCTTTTTCCCTATATAAGCTGTAACTTTCAAACCAATAAACGAGACTTGATCAGAATACTGTCTTGTCTCCATTTCTCATGTCTCTTGCTTCCATCCCATTCCCACTCCCCCCTCCAGGGTCTGCGTTGAATATCCCATGGGTCGGGACATTAGCCCCCATTGTGGCTCTTAACAGGGTGGGAAATCCTATTATAGTAATTGTATGGTGGGGCCTTGAAGTGGTGATTGGGTTGTAGGACCATGAAGTAGTGAATGGATTAAAAATGGTGGTGAGGGGCATGGTTCTGAGGGCTTTAAAAGAAGAGGAGATTCTGTCTTTTCCTATCTTGGCTCTCTCTGCTTCCACCACTTTGCAATGTGAGACCCCTGGGTCACTGTCACCACCACCACCAGATGGCCTTTGGACTTCCAAGCCTCAGAAACTGTAAGCAATAAATTTTTTTTTCTTATAAATTACCCAGTTCCACATACTTTGTTATAAGCAACATAAACAGACTAATACATATAAGAATATCTATTCCTGCTTGTTCTTGTTTTCCTTTTGCTTAGTATACCTTTATCCATCCTTTCACTTTTAGTCTGTGTGTGTCTTTACAGGTGAGGTGAGCTTCCTGAAGACAGTATAGAGTTGGGTCTAAGTTTTTCATCTGTGTCTTTTGAGTGGGGAGTTTAATCCATTTATATTTAGGGTTGTTATTGACCTTCAGGCATTTTATTGCTCTTTGATTATATGTTTTAAATATCATTTTTCCTTTCTTCCCCTTTTATTATTCATCTTCAATATTGGTTTTTCGAGGTGGTATGATTTAGTTTCTTTCTCTTTTTCATTTACATATTTGTTTTAACAGCAAGTTTTGCTATTTCTTGTATATTCATAATAGTGATTATCATTTTTCAGATTCCACATGTAGAACTCCCTTGGGAATTACTTGCATGGCTGGTCCCACAGTTTTTGTGTGTCAAGGAAATATACTATTTCTCCTTCATTTCTGAAGGATAGCCTTGCGGGGTTTAAATTCTTGGCTGGAAATTCTTTTCTTTTAGTATGTTGACTATATCATCCTCTTTTCTTCTGGCCTGTAGTGTTTCAGTGGAGAAGTCTGGTGTTAGTCTTATGGGGGCTCCCTTATAGGTCACTCAACAGTTTTCTCTTGCTGCTTTTAGAATTCTCTCTTTGTATTGAAGTTTTGTCAGTTTGCTTTGGGCTTCCTGGACCAGAAGGTCTATATCTCTCCCTATACCTGGGAAGTTTTCCATTATTATTTCCTTGAATAGGTTTTTAATGCCTTTTGCTTTCTCTTTCCCTTCTGGGATGCCCATGATTTGGCTGTTTGTACACTTTAGGTTTTCTGTCGTCCTTAGATTTTCTTTATTATTTTTTAAATTTTTTTTCCTCTTTTTGTCTGCCTGGGATATGTTGAAAACACTGTCTTGAGATCTGAAATTCTTTCTTCTGCTTGCTCTATCCTGCTGCTTCAACTTTCAGTTGTGTTTTTTATTTTTTTGAATGAATCCTTCAGTTCCAGGAGTTCTGATACATTCTTTTTTAAGGTATTAATCTCTTTGTAAACTTCCTCCTTCATATCCTTGTTAACTTTTCTTGTTTCATTGTGTTCTCAAAATGAGTATTCTCTTATCTCGTTTAGTTTTCTTAAGATCATTTATTGGAATTCCTTTTCAGATATTTCAAGGGTTTCTTGCTCTATGGAGTCTGGTACTTGAGTATTCCTGTATTCCTTTGGTGGTGTCATACTTTCTTGTTTATTTGTATTTCTAGTGTCTCTTCATTGATGCCTGGTCATCTGGTAGAGCAGTTGTTTCTTCTATTACTTTGGACTCGGCTTTGAGGAGAAAAACTTCCTCCTCTATTTGCAGGCTCTGCTGGTGACTCTCCTTGTGTCAATGCAGTTGAGAGTTGTGCCAGGCTGCCTTCAGGGTGGTCCTGGCTGTTACTGTGAGAGTGTTGCATCCATCCTTGAGGAAGCAGTGGATATGGTGGTGGCTGTGGTGGACTACCTGTGCAGAAACTGTTGTTGTGGCAGTGCCTGGTTGCCAGACAATCATCTGCCTCCTGCTCATTTGGTAGGAGGGGCTTTAAGGGGCTTCCAGCCAGGTGCTGAGTCATGGGAGGCTCCCTCAGCTCCTGGTTGGGGCAGCAGGAGGGTCTGCTTAGGGGCTTCCAGCTGTGCACCAGATGGTATGGGTCACTCTCTTGGCTGGTTCCCACTTGGGGCAGTGGGAGGTGGCTGGCTTCAGCTTTCCAGCTGGGTGCCAGTGGCATGGGTTGCTCCCTCAGCTGGCTCCTGCTTGGGTGACAGGAGGAGGCTGGCCTGGTTTTTATCATTTTTGAAATGCTACCAATATCTAGTTCATGATTAGCTCTTGATAATTGCTTGATAATACTGTTACAATTATGTATTCTCTGATTCTTGTCTATGTAGAGTTTTATATTTGCCAGTTACTAGTTTGATGACCTTGGGTAATGTAAGGATACCATGGGGACTCAAGCGGAGGGGGAGGGGGAAAGCATTCCCTAGCAATATGGCGCCCTTCTGGGTTCTTCTCTGCAGTAGAAGCCCACCGGCACCAGACCTCAACCAGTCACAGGTCAAGGCTCACCTCCTGCCCAGACCCGTCCAATCAGCTACCGCCCCTCCACCCCCTATCAAAACCCGGAACGCAGCTCCCTATAAATATACACACAGTCCTTGAATAAAGTGGAAGTTCTCTGGCAAACTGTCCTGTCGTCTTATCAGCTCGGGTCCGTGCACCCTTTCATTGGTGCCAAAACCTGGGAGAAGTTCACCCTGCGCCAGGGTACTCCTTCCTCGGACTTCCTTGGACCCCTCTGCGACCCCCCCAGGACTGACAGTCCACCTTCATCCATTTTCTCCAACGCTGGCTTCCTTCATCCACCACCGGCTCATCTGTTAGGTAAGCCCCTTTTTTCCTTTTGTCAGGCTTGTAGATTACTTAAACCTTCACCCTAATCACATTCCCCCGGCCCCGGCATTGACACGTTCCTGGCCCCAGAGGCTGAACCTCCCATTCCTCTCTCTCTCTCTCTCTCACTCCTTTTAACCTTCCTCCTTCTGGGTCCTGGACCCCCGCCGTCCGTCAAAAGCCTAGTGCACTAGG
>NW_007726295.1:4463-5184 GCF_000696425.1 Galeopterus variegatus | reverse complement strand
AAATCCCTCTCTCTGTCTCACCTGTTCTCCTTCCCAAGTTCTCCTTGCTTCCAAACCCCTCCATCCTCACTGCCTTCACTACCCCCTACTTCTGATAATTTTGACCCTGCGGACGAACCCCCTTTGCACAGGTCTCCTCCTCCTGTAACTCCCTCTTCTCCCCAATGCCCTCAGTTAACTCCATCGCCATCTTCTGCTTCACCTAGTCAGCCTGTTCTCCCTCCTGCCTCCTCCTCCCTTGTTTCTTCTAGCCCCACCTTGCCACTATCTTGTTCCCTGCCAACTCCCATTTCACCTTCCCTGGTGCCTTCCTTTAGCCCCCCTGTAACTCATTCCCGAGGACTCCTCCCCTCCTCCACCATGGCTCCTCTCCCTGAGGTGGCTGGAGCTGAGGGGGTTGTTAGGGTACGTGTTCCCTTTTCATTAGCCGATCTCGCCCAGCTGGAAAAGAGATTAGGGTCCTTCACCACCGACCCCTCTACTTACATTAAAGAATCCCAATGGGTCCTTCAGGCACACAGTCTCAGACATCATGACATAATTTTGGCTCAATCCTACCCTGACATCAAGGCTAAGCTAAAAAAACTGGAACAGGGCCCTGTTACTCCCCAGACTGAAATTTTATCAGTGGCCTTCAAGGTCTTTCATAATAGGCAGGAAGAACGAGAACTGGAAAAGGAATGGCACAAACAAAAGGCTGATCTGGCCAACCTCCAAATGC
>NW_007726295.1:1173-2562 GCF_000696425.1 Galeopterus variegatus | reverse complement strand
TCTCTATATCCCCATCCTCCTCCTCCGTAGCCTCATTCCTTTTAGCCCTCATTTCCGGCCTTGCGGGATACTTTAGAACATGGATCCCAAATTACTTTTTATTGGCCCACCCACTGTACGCCCTTACAAAAGGAGACCAAAATAAACCCCTATCATTTTCACCAGATAAGCCATTCCAAAAACTCCACCAGGCCCTAGTCATGGCCCCTGCTTTACACCTGCTTCACCTCACTAAACCCTTCTCCCTTTACGTACATAAAAGGGACAGACAAGCCCTGGGTGTGTTAGGACAAATATATGGCCCTTCCTTCGCCCCAGTGGCATACTTGTCCAAATGACTAGATCCCACTCTCCGGGGCTGGGCTCCCTGCCTTCGTGCCCTGGCTGCTGGACATCTACTACAGAAGGAGGCTTATAAATTAACATTTGGTGCACCTTTAACCATGCTCTCGCCTCACCATCTAAAGGACCACCTCACCTACAAAGCTCTACCCTCCCTTCCCCCATCTAGGCTTTTAGGCTTGCTGTCCTCCTTCCTAAAAAATCCTGATATTACCTTTCTCCCGTGCTCGCCTCTAAATCCTGCTACACTTCTCCCTATTCCCTCTCCGCTCAACACCCCGGTCCATGACTGTCTGGAACCCCTTCAAAATTTCATCCCCTGTCACTCCTCCATTTCTGAGGGCCCTCTACCTGAGGCAGGTCATACATGGTTCACAGATGGATCCTCATTCAGAATTGGGTATGAGCATTATGCAGGCTACGCTGTGGTTTCCTTGGACTCAATTATAGAAGCCCAGCCATTACCATCCTGTACCACTAACCAACAAGCTGAACTCATTGCGGCCACTCGGGCCTGTATACTGGCAGAAGGTAAATCCCTTACCCTGTACACAGATTCCAAATACGTTTTCCATATACTCATATCCCATGCAGCAACTTGGAAAGAAAGGGGATTGCTCAACACCAAAGGCAATGCCATAACGAATTCTGCCCTGATCGAAAAACTCCCAACTCAAGGTAATTGCTTAGTAGACCAAACGGCACGATTGGTCACCACAGAGGGCTGTGACGCCCCAGATGCTGCACTCCTTCCTCTCCTACCAGATACCACAGACAACCCTGCTCCAACACCAGATAATAAATCTTTTTTCCATCTTCTCCATGATCTATTCCATTCAAATCCACGAAGTCTAACACTCTTCCTCCAAACTTTCTTTCCTTTAACTTCAGCAGACAAAACTCTTCTACAAAAATCTCTCACAATTGCTCAATCTGCCAACCTACCCACCCTAACACTCCCTTAAAAGCCAAACCGTATCCCTCACATCAAGCTAGGGGTAATGTCCCTGCCACAGACTGGCAGATTGATTTCACCCACATGCCTCC
>NW_007726295.1:0-217 GCF_000696425.1 Galeopterus variegatus | reverse complement strand
TCTTCCTTCTACACCCTCAGCCTTCCCGATGTTCCTCTATGGGACCCCGATAACACCCCCAACCACACTCTAGTGTCCTATCACTGTTTTCTGGGATCATCCACCCTCTCACCCTATTCCTCATTCCATTACACTAAAAATTCCACCATCACAAGCCACACAACGTCCCCACTGGGCACCTTTTTTTGGTGCAATGGAACCCTTTCCACCTTTATCT
>NW_007726294.1:871800-904660 GCF_000696425.1 Galeopterus variegatus | reverse complement strand
AAATTTCCCAAAAAAAAAAAAAAAAAAAAAAAAAAAAAAAAAAAAAAACAGCTTTCCCCATATCTAATCCTATATCCACGGGCCAGCTGATTAACCTCTTTGTCAGTGTCATAACCTAAAAATATAGATAATGCAAACAGTATCAATATTGCAGTGAAGATAAAATGAGAAAATTAATATGAAGATCCTTTGAAATTTTAAGAGAACTCTGCCGTATCTTTCCAGTATTGTAAAGAATATATGGCAGCACTTACCCTTCCAGAGAAGACAGGTATGAATGGAATTACTCTACAGAGCTTTAATGTGGCCTGAGATTCTCACTGAATACAACACATTAGGTGACCACCAATAGTTACCTATCAATATGAATTGGAAAATGAGAATTATGTGTCAAAGCTCCTAATGTTTTCATTCCAGGCTTTCTAAAATCAGGTCTCAATCTACTTTTCTAGTTTTATTTCAGGACTACAATAATGCGAATGCCCATGGGTAGCCAAATTACTTTACAAAGAATTTTTTTGGATTCTCCATTCTACTTCTTACATAGTAAGTCTTTTGCTTCTAAGAAACAACTTAAAGTTAGTTGTGTGGTTGCCCTGATCAAGTAACTGAGCAACACAGATATTAGGCCTGGCAAATAAGCACAGTAGGTTACTGCCAGATGGGATTAAGTGTTTTTATATCACTAACGGCTTAATGAGCAACAAAGTATTATTATTGAACAGCCCTGTCTAATAAAAATGTTCTGTGGTGATAAAAAAAGATATACAGTCAACACTCTATATCCATGGGTCTCGCTAAAACTGGACTATGAAAGGATACACACAGAAACCCAATGTTAAGGCCAAGTTGAAAGAGGGCTCAGAGTAACCTGACTCAAGTTTGGTCAAGGAGAGAGTCTTTGTTAGTACCAGGAGGCTGTATTAGATGTTTAGGATACAACATAAAATAGAATAGTCAAAATCACTTTGCTTTAAATAATTTACATTCTCATGGAGGGAGGTAAAAAAATAGTTTTCATTGAAAAGGTGAAATTTGAAAGAGACTGTTAAAAGGTTAGGAGATAGGCTATGCAGGAATCTGGGGGAAAATTATTCTAGGTATGAAGGGAATAGCCAGTGTGAAAGCCACAAAGTGGAGGCATGCAGGGCAAGATACAGCAAGGATCTATAATAATGGTAATAACACATGAAAATTCATGGGGAATCTTCTTAAAATGAACATTCTGTTGTATTAGTTACAGAGGAGTAATATGGATAGAATTGTGTCCTCCAAGTTTTATGTGTTGGAAGATTAATGACCACTGTACATGCTGAGGGTGGGAAATCCTATTATAGTAGTGAAAAGGTGGGGCCTTGAAGAGGTGCATGGATTCTGAGGACCATGCCCTAATGCATGGATAGATAATGGTGGCCATAGGTGTGGTTCTGAGGGCTTTAAAAGGAGAGCATGTGAGAATCTCTTGCTCACTCTGCTTCCACCAACTCACAATGTGAAAACCTATTTTAGTCAAGGCATCACCAAGGAAGACCTTCATCAGGTGTGTTCCCTGCCCTTTGGACTTTACAGCCTCCAAAACCGTAAGCAATAAATTTCATTTTCTTTATAAATCACCAGGTATTTTGTTATAAGAAACAAAAATTGACCAATATAGGGAGGGAGGAGAGATGAGATGCTGCATTTCTACCAAGCTCCTAAGTGAGAAGAGGGTGCTGCTGCTCCACTGCTTAGATCCTGAGTAACAGTAGTTTATGGGTAGATGGAACACAATAGTAATCAATTTTGTTGCAAGTTTACCATCCGGAAAATTTTTTGGATGAGTGGAAGGACTCCAGCCTTATGCCTCCAGAATTCTTCATCACCCTATACTGATTCTACTAACTCTTGTTTAAATTTAGACTAAAAAAAAAAAAAAAAAATCAACCAAAATTGGCTTAAGTAGAAACAGGGACTATATCATTTTAATGAGCTTCCTTCATTACCCTCTTGAGCATTAAAGACTCAAAAGATGTCATAATTAACTAGTCTTATTGGACTCTGCTTTCCTTCATGCTGAGTTTCATTTCCAAACACATTTTCTCTTCATGGTTTCTCCTCAGCAGCTAAAACTTATATTAATACAGTTCCAAGTTCATGGAAGGAGAGATTCTCTCCTTTCAACATTTCCAAAGAGCCCTGGAAAAAGTTGGATTTGATCAGTCCAGATCAAGTGCCTGTCTTGAACCAATCACTATTGCCAGTTGATTTGATCCTCTGGTTGTGAAAGGGTCACGTAAGTTGCATGTGAACAGAGTTGGTCTGAGTGCCCCGAAACCATATGTAATGAAATTGGGAGAAAGGAGATTTCTCCCAGAAAATTTCAGTTATTAGAAAGAGGGGATAGCCAACATTAAGGCAAAAAATAAATAAGTAAACTTTGATTATAAACCAGCAATATATAAAATATATCTGGCTCTCAACACCACAGTATGAGAGGAATAGTGACGTCTTTCAGTGAGCTTAGACAAGTACACTCTTCACATGAAATGGAAGCCAAACCTTACAAAGAGTGTTTGAATAACCACAATGTGCAAAAAGAGAAGACAAAAATCAAAGCCGAAGTAACAAAAAACTGTTTTAAATATTTAGAAGGCAATCGGAGAGAAGAAATTGACATTATATGTATGTTTATAAAAAGCCAATGATTTGATGATACGAAGAGGTAGATTTGTATGGAAAATAAAGAAACCCTTATTTAAAAAATGAGTGAGAGCTTCCCCTTAGGTCCCTTTCATTGAAAGTATCCTGATTTTATTCTGAAGGGACTAGAAATCTGATTTCTATATAAAATGTTTAAATGTGATGATAAAATTTTTTAATCACCATGAGCAAGTTTTCAACCTCCAGTTTAAATTACCAAATGAAAATAGGGAGAATAAAAGGGTTATTTTAATTACTAAATTAGCACATCAATGTAAATCAGCTGTAAGTCCTCTTGGATGCCAAAACCTACATGCACATCTCAGCCTTTTCATCAGCTGCCATGAGAAGCCCAAATACATTGTATAAAGAAGAGGTACAAGAGAGGTTCAATGTGTCTCCTTACAATTTCACTGGAAATGCCCCAGTAGATGGGACTCTTTTCCCATGTCCCCCGTGTAGTCCCAGGCCACTGGGTATCACCTGACAGTCCTCTTCATCCCTTTTTTCCCCCTCCTTCTAGCTAATTTATTAGAGTAATCTCTTCTGTATGTACATGGGGGCTAGTCTAAGGCTTCTAGCAAGTTGTATAAACCTATTCTCTCTTTACAAGAGATTTTTTCCTACCAGCACTAGAAAGATAACATTTTCTTTATACTATCACTATAACATGGAAAAATTTATCATTTTGTTCATTACTTTGGAAGGCCTAAAAATAAAGACCCTAAATACCCTTAGCTTTATAAGTATTATTCATTATCAACCTGTTTGAGCAATCTATGTTTACTGTGTCTGTTTCCTATCTATACACTACACTTAAATCTTCTTTTAAAGCTGTCAATGTCTTAATACAAGTAACTAAATTTTAACTCATTTGTAGAATAATGAAGAAAACTTAACATGCTAGAATAGAAAATTAGGTTGTCAGTTCTCAATACTCAATATTCCTAAATATACAATTATAATGGACATTTAGATCACCTCATTTAAAAAAAAAAAAAATTCCTCCGTTATCTTCCATGACACTCTGTTTCAGTGGTTCTCAAAGTTTGATCTCAAAGAGTTGTCAGCATCTCCTGGCAACTTTTGAAATTCAGAGTTTCTGACCTCATTCAAGACCTGCTAAATTAGAAATTCCAGAGATGGGCCCAACAAGCTGTGGTCTAACAAGACCGTCAAGTGATTCTGATCTACTATACTAATTTGGATTCAAAAACTGAATGATGCCCTTGAAAGGACTTCCAAATTTTTATCTTCATTCTCAAACTCTCTCCTATGCTCCAACTCTAAAATCTAAATTCTGGAGGTACTTTGGCTGTGATATTTTTTCAGCTGCATTTCAAAACTATACTTATTGTTTTAAAGTTCTTGAACAAATTATGTTTCTAACTTCCATTTATGAAATGATTTTTTGAACTCTACAAAGTTTAGACTCAGAAGCATCATTAACTTCTCTTTTGACATCATTCCCCTTGAGCCAAGCATTTTATTCTTTGACCTCAGTACCTCTCATGTATATTTTCTCCTAAACCCTATAATACCCATTCTACCTTAGGTCCCCATGTTTCTCCTATACTATTTTAATAGCCAATAACTTTATTTTATACCTCTAGTTTCTATCACTTTGCCTCTGCTAGCCATATTGAGGTCAAATTTATCTTCAGTTAAAGCAAAACACTTCTGAAACTCTGGTACTCAAATCTCAATGTTATACCAGTCAACAAGATTCTTAATCTGATTATGTATTTCCCTGTATTTTCCCTACATCTATCATCCACTACATTTTAAAATCAAAATGATGTTCCAGTCTTACTAAACAAAGCAAAACAATGAAAAAACGCACTCAATAGTCTCTCCATCTTCCATTATTTGGTTATTCCTCTCCAACCATTCCACCATCACTCAGACATAATTCTACACATTTTTAAAATGTATTAAGATTCATAGACCTTCTATGATTTAGGTGAAGTCTCAAGTTCTATAATATTGTTCTCAAATTTTCCTACCATGTATTTAACTTTAATATAAGTATACAAGTATTCATATATACAGTTTTCAGGGTTTTCTTTCTTTCTTTTCTTTTTTTTTAATTTGCTTGTTTGTTCTTGCCTTTGTAGATTGTAAGGCACCCAATGATGGGGCCCTTATCTTGCAATATTCATGCACGTTGATTCACATGGTTAGTCTCTGTACAATCTTCACTTCTTACTGGACTCCAGTGATCTCTTCCCCTAGTCAATGCAGGTGATATTCAGCCTGTTAAGAGTTTGGTGTTTGGTGAAAGTAATTATCAGGTGGGATCATGAAATAAAACACTGTTTATATAATTCAGCAAGATGTTGTAATATGTGGCTATAAACTTAGAACTGATCTCTATCCAAGAAATTAAATTCAAGTATTTCCAGACACTCTCCCTTTAAAAATGTTACAATCTGTGTGAGGATGTAATCAAGTTTCATTGCATTTTTTAACTTATATCCAGGTTTTACACTCACTCAAGAACTGCAACCAACTACTTTGAACTACTTTAACAGAGGTTATTTTTCTTCTCTAAATTTCTGAAAACTTCTCTGGCAAACTGAGATAGTGTCCAAAAGAAATTGCCCAATAGAGCATTGTCTTTTAATCTTCCCTTAAAATGAGTGTCCTAAATTAAACCCATTCCTTACACAGATGAAGAGGAAAAAAATATTTTTAAAGTACAAAAACTCTGTGGTTAAAGCCCCAGCCTCTCTAATAAAGAATTTAAAAAGGCTTCTGACTTAACATGGATATGATTTCAGGGAAAGTTGATGTATTCCAAGTAAGCTGTATAAATTTATAAAAATGTGATTTATTTTTAATTTTACAAAGTAAGCTCCAAAAAAAAATCCAAATATAAGTAGTCTTTTAGTTAAACTTCTATTTTAATTTGCAAATTAGTCATAATGGGAAATTTGCCACACTTTTAGAGTTTTTCAGAGGTAAAGCAGTGTGAATATAGTGCTCAATATCCACTAATATATCAAAACTCCTTTTAGTCCACTTTTATTAGTATACATTTCATTCTTTGGAGCAAATGTCAAATACAAACCGATGTCCCAGAAAACTGACTGTTTTATGAAACATACCACCAATGTTTACTCTACTTATTAATGCTTTCTTAGGCATTATATAGGAAAATTGTTCACTTTCTGTAATGATAATTTTTCTTCTACAATATGCCAACAACCTCTGTGTCACTGATGGTTTAAAGGAGGGGGTGTACCCTCATTGACAGTGTCATAAGCTAGACCTTAGGTCGTCATCAATTAATCTAGTCTCCATAATTTTGAGACGCTTTATTGTTTGAACTATGAGAGTAAAGTAAAGGCCAGTGTGCTATCCTTCAAATAACAGTTCTCGGAACAATTTTTATCACCAGATGGAGGATGAGGAGTTAAGTGTTATTTGAAAGGATTCAAATTTAAGCCAGGAAAGTAACAATCTTCTTCTTTGGGTGAGTCATTGTACTTAACTCTGAACAAGTTGGACCTAGACTCACTTCATTTTATCTTCAATACATGTTTTGAATATAATTGCTTAATAAAATTTTTGTTGATTAAAAATTATGAAAACATTATAAAACATTAATTAATTCATTTCAAAAGAATGGTATAAAAAAAGAAGGGAAAGTTGAACTTATTTAGGGAGAATATATGTATAAGTAGGTATAGATAGATAAATTTCAAAATAATCTGTGAATTAGATAGTATGATTCTTGTTGAATATATAAAATACCTTCATGGAAGTATCATAGTAGTGATACTATTCCTTATCATAGGGTCATCAAAGTACACTGAAGATGAGTTTCATGGGTTCACAGATCATCGAGCTAGACAATCCTGTTAATGTAAGTTTTATTGGTTGCTAGGGTAATATACATGAGAAAATATAGATGAATGAGGGAAAACATCTTGGCCACTTGAATAAGAAGTCCAAATGACATGTCCTACTGATGAAGTTCCTTATATGCTAACTTCATAAAGAGAACACATCCACCCAATATGTCATCCACTTTAATTATTTAAATATTGCTTTCGGTAAAATCCATTTTACACCCCAGTGCTTTACTGAAGTTGAGCACATATATTAAAGAATTGGTGTTATTTCATAAAGTCTTGCCCTCACTGTTTCCACTACTCTTACTGCTCAGAAATGAGGAATTTGTTGAGAAGTTACCTATCCTGCATTTTCAAAATAGGAGAGTTACTTTGATTCTTAAATTAGCTTTGAATTTACACTATCCTTCTGCGAGGGCTAGGTTTTATTTTATCAAGAAATTATATTTTCTCAACTTTTTTCTTCTGTTTTGTTTTGTTTTAAAGTTAAGGTTTCTACATGCAATGGTTGAACTAAATTCATCACAATTCATATAAGACTCTAGAAAGTTCCATTAAGAGTTCTGTTGACTTAGTTCATTTGCCAGGAAAAGGAAAGGAAATGAAGTAATAAAGTGGAACTTTGAAATAAAATTTCGATTTGTGAAAGAAACCAGTTTTGAGAAGGCCACAAAAATCTTCATAGTAGTAGAAGACTGAAACACAAAAGAGAAAAATAAATAACATAAGTCTGGCTAAAAAGGTAAATCGTGGTGGCATTCATGATTGACACATTTCTCAGGGTTCTGTGCCCCCTCACATTTAAAATTGTCCCTGGCTGCTTCTCTGTTTATAACATTGTGTTTAAATATCACTTTTTGAAATAGTTACATATTCATAATAGTTTTGTGTATCTGCATCTAAGCATTGTTAGTGGCATCAACTGTAATTCATGGCCAACAGCAAACTCTCTGGAATAAGGGTTGGTAAATTTACTCAGTTTTGAGAATATTTAACCACTTAGAAAATTATTCTTTTCATAAGAAATTCCCAAATGTAAAATGAATATAAATATGTCAAAATGTATCCATGAGAATTAGGATATCCAGAATGCCCTGTTCATGAAAAGACACTCTCAAAAGGAAATACCTAGAAATACTGCACATTTGTTTTTAACTTAGTGCTCTATAAGCAATTTATGACTTTACCAATTTAGCTGTTACTAAGAAGGAATAACTTTTTTATTTCATAAAACCTGTTAATATAGACTACCTCAGCATACAAATAAGTCTTCTTTGAAAAGTTTATTTCATATACTTTTTGAATCTTATAAATGTTGATTATTGATTTAGACTTGTTTTGATCTCAAGTATCTATAACTACTATGCCCTTTCCTAATAGAAAAATGAAATCAGGTAACTTTGAGACTGAGTCCAGGAGACAATACTTTGAAAATCCAAAAAAAAAAAAGAACCTTTCTTTTCACCCATCTGTCAGTGGGAATCAAAGCACTCTTACCTCCAAGGAATTAAACACAATCCTAGTGGCCTGGGGCAGGGGTTCCTTGAAGACAAGAGTAGTGGGAAGAGGGTGCCAGGGTTATTCTATTTAATAATGAAAATAACTCAAGGGGTCAAATATCAAAGAGATACAAATAGTTACACATTTACGTAAACATAATACATTGGGCAAATTACAAGATACACTCAGTTCTTCAAATTTATAATTAATGACTTTGTATGTTCACTACACATTATGCCAACCCTTATTCTCATTCCAGCATGCGTTTGCCTTTAAAAAACAAAACAAGACAAAAAACTAAGGTGCATACTTCCTTAAAACTATGAGAATCACAATGAAGAGAGCAATGTATGATTCAATGCTATTAGAAAGTTTAATTCAAAAAACACCGAATCATTTTAACTATTTAGCAGCACGTGTGATTTTAATGTAGATGAGTAGCTTTATAGATGAGTAGGAATCTCAAAGGAAAAAAGGAAGATTTTAATGGGGAAAGTGTAGTTGAGGCAAAGGAAATATGAAGTTACTCAACTATACTCTTATTCAAACAAAATAGTCTGGGCATTTGACTTTTATAAACCTCTAGAAGGATTTTTCATAATTTACCAATAGGATGACCTAAATTGGGTGAGGATAATTTGAATTACTGGTTGACATCATGATTATTCTGGGAACTAAGATGAAATAAAGCAAATAAAAGAGAAATAGATGGGAAGTGTAAGAGTCAAAAAGGAAGGTAAGAGATGCCAAATAACCTTTTCCTGTTTGAAAGTATTCTTTACACATTCACTGGCAGATTATGAGCCATTCTAATACATCATTATACTTGATTTAGGAAAAAGGAGGTGTGATATGTTGCCAAGTGCCTGAATCAAAAGAAATAGTTGAAAAGTTGATGACAGCTTATTTTAATTAAATACCATTTAACCAATTCATGATATTCTTATGTCTTCTAATACAGTATTCAACTGAACAATGTATTACTAACTGGCTTCACCTTTTTCCCAATGACAGCCTCTCTCTCTCTCTCACACACACACACACATGCACACACAAACACATGCATTCACACCCGCACAATGACACATACTATCAATTCATGAAGAGCACATTGTGAAGAAATGAAGTTTTCATTCGACATCCAGAGAGGGACTGAGGCTTGCCAACATGAGTGCCAACATCAGGTCCCTCCCCAGAAACAGATTCTCCCTCAATGAAGCTTTCAGATGAGATTGCAGCCCCAGCTGACAGCTTGATTGCAACCTCGTGAAAGATTTGAGCCAGAACCACCCAGCTAAGAGAATCTTGGGTTCTTCACCCAGATAAATTGTCAGATACTAAATGCTTGGGAATCATTTATTATACTAAAATGGATAAAATGGATATTAATAGACTGTTACTGCCAGGAGAAGAGGGAATTTGTTTTGTTCACTATGATATCCCCCAAACTTGAAAGAGGACTTATAGATAAACCTTTATGAACAATCTATCTGTAGTTAATAACTTTATAGATGTAGGTGAATGACATGGTCTAGGGGCATAGAATAAGAAGAGAAGAGGGTCAAAGACCAAGACTTGAAATTTTCAGATATTTGTTGGTCATGTGGAGAAAGACAGATATGCAAATCAAACTCAGAAGAAACAGCTAGAAAAGGTGAGGGGGGACTTAGGAGATTGTGTGGCATAAGATTAAAAGAAAACATATTTATAAAATGAGTGGGTGCTAAACAATATCAAGTACTTGTCAGAAGTCTGCTAAAATGAGGATTAAAGTATATCCCTTGAATTTTAAAATATGGAGCTATTGATGACCTTAGAGTCAGGTCTTGTGGGGCTGAAAATTAGCCTGAAATCGGTGAATTAAGATGTGACTGGTAGTTAAGGGAATGGATATATTATATGAGAGTACTTCAAAAAGTTCATGAAAAATATAATTTAAAAAATATTATATTACATTGAACTACATGATATGATATATTATGCTGCAAGTATAGGTAAGTATTCAAAATATTAGAAGGTACAGAAGAGGGGAAGATATGTTGGGCTCCTGATGGTATGATCTACTGAAACAGAGAATGCTAGGACAGGAGAAGGTCTGAGTAGGTAAAGGAAGTCAAGTGTTTTGGATTTGTTTAGGTTGAGATGTTCATTTCTTTATCTAAGTGTCAAGATGAAGCAGAAGGTTCTATTGATGAATTTGAAACACAATAAAGTTCAAGTGAGGAATGTAATTCTAAGCATCTCATCAAATGGAGAGTAATTTAAAGCATGGAACTGGTAGAGACATCCTAGAAATTAAGTTTACATATAAAAAATAATAAAGGTTGGTAAATCAAGTCTTGGGTCACTACAATGTTTGGATTAGGGGTTGTCAACAAAGGGAAATGAAAGAGAATTTAGTGTGTTGGTAAATTTAGACAGGCAAAATATTACATATTTATTTTCACAAACAATTAACTGTGATGTAGAAATTTCTTCGAATACGGATATAAGCAAAGACTATATTTCACAGTAACGTTAGCAGTTCCTGTGTTTTCTTCCTCAATAGAAATCACTGATACTTTCACATCACACTACTATTCTTGAGCATTATGATATATTATTTATGCTTATCACACATTCAAAATAGTTAATAGACCCAATACTAGATCTTTTTATTTAATACATTCAAAAAGAAGCACACACACTAACACACCAGAGGTTTGGCTTAAAGCATTTATTTTAGAACTAATTTCAATATTAACCATTCCATTTGTAAACCTATGTATAATTTTATGTTTTAAAAATGTTATTCCAAAGAAATTCATAAACTTCATTAGGATTTCTGAGAGTACCATCGTAAAAAAGAAAAGAACAACCTCTGACTTTAAGGATAGAAAGAGGCACAGTTGGTAATGTAATAATGAAACCAGCCAAATGTAACATCCTGGAAGCCAAGTCAAGAAATTGTTTCAAGAAGGGAATGGTTGACTATGTCAAATACAGCTGAGTGGTAAGAGATGGATGCGGTTTGAAACTGACTGTTGGTCTTGGCAAGCTGTGATTCCTTCATGGCCTTGATAAGAGCAGTGTCACTGGCCTGTCTAGGTGTAACGCTTGTTTGGAATGCATTCAAGTGAGAGTGGTTGCTGAAGTCTAGAGAGTGTGTATAGCAAACTCTTTCATAATGTTTTGTTTTGAAGGGGAGCAGAGCTTTGGGGCTGGAGTGGGAGGAAAAATAAAGAGTCAATCTATGTTTTCAGAGTGTTTATTTAATATTAAACCTATATTGCTTCTCAGCCTTTTGGCTAAGATCAAGTGCAGCATCTGTTCTCATCAGTTTAATATCTGGTATGTCCTCTAACCAAGGACAATATATTAATCATGCTAAGAGAAATAAGCCGGGCACAGAAAGAAATACCACATGTCCTCACTCATAAGTGGGAGCTAAGAAACAAAGAAACAAAGAAAGACTGTAATAAAATGTTGAACTTTCAGAAGAAGAGAATGGGCCTAGACTAGAGGTGGAAAAGGGGGACAGGAGAGGGAATAGGGAGTAATTGGGTAAGGAACACAAAAAGTAATTATGCTTTTCAATGATTAACTTGCTAATAACATTGATTTGATCATCACCTACTGTACATAAATACTGATAGTCAACTCTGTACCCCATAATATGTATAAATTTTAAAAAATAGAAAAAAAAAATAAATAGCTTGCCTGTCAATCATGCACAAACTAGAAAAAGACCAACAAAAATAAAATTAGAACTATTACAGGATTGTGTATGTTTGTGTATGTTTGTGTGTGTGTGTGTGTGTGTGTGTTGAGGAGATGTGGGATAGGCAGGATATTCGCAGGAGCTGTCCTTAAATAGGAAAGAATATAAGGAATTTAGTTTTAACGTGAAGGATTGGCCTTACGATTAAGTACATTTCATCCATTTTAATAGGAAGATAAATATCAGTTTATATGTAATGTTAGAGATAGGTAGGTTGATATGGAGTGAGGAAAGGAGTTCTTTTTGTTTCTATTTTCTCTGTGAAATAAGCAAATCTGAGTATGAGAGACATGCTATGAAGTAATCTAGGACATTTGGAGAGTGAATGACTAGAAAAATGGAGGATGACTGTGCAGTACTAAGGGCCAACTTGAGTTTTAAATTAAAAAAATTAAAGTGATAGCAAGTGCCATGTTTATATAATTTTCTAAAGATAGGATCAGCTGTCTGGGTTTAAGTTACGATTAACACCAGGAAAGGAGCACCTAGGGAAAAATAAGGCAAAACGTTAATAGCATGTGCAGTAAAGTGACAATAATGAATCAGGAATCTATGCTGGATTAAAAGAAAAATAAGAAAATCAGGGAGGTAATAGATCATACATATGTCTGTACTATACAATTAGCCTAAATCAATGAACTGACAATCCCACTGAGATAAAAGCAGGTTGGCTCCTGGGGATGACTGAAATGGGCTGGGAGAACTAAAAGTCCTGATGGTATAGCGGGATCTTTAAAATCAAAATATTGGAGGGTCACTGTTACTGATAATGATGGAGTCGAGGCTATGATCATTGGAATGAATGGCTGAATTGAGGTAAAGAAAATTATTATTCCAAGTGAGATGGTGAAGTCTAGAGTGTTGGATGAATCATTTACATGGGGATTGGAGTCACTAAGAATATTGAGAAGAGAGAATGTAGGAAATTTACTAAAGAAAGCTGAGTCCCAGAGGGTAGAGTACAAGGGCTGTGGAGTCATTGTGCCCAGAATTAAGTCAGAATAAAGGCTTAGGTAAAGAATACTGATTTGGGAGGCTTAGATTTCTGATGGTGTCTGAAGATCACAAGACCACAGAGACGTAAGGCATGAAGTAATTAGCTCTGCTGATCTCTAAGGGGATGAGCTGTTCTAGTTGTTGCCGCCCTCCTTGGAACTTTTCTTAGTAATTTTAAGGTGTCTTATGGTAAGGGAGTGATGATGTCTTATAAAAAGCCCTGTGGAACAGGTATACCTTGGACAGGGCTTTTTATAAGACATCATCACTCAAAAAAACAGGGTGGGCGGGGGGAAGAAGATATAACAACTACAATTACTTGAAGTTGATATGACAAGCAAACAGAAATGACTTTGTTGGGTGGGAGGAAGGAGAGGGAGGAGGGAGGGAGGTTTTGTTAAGGGGCAACAATAATTGACCTCATTGTATATCGACAAAATAAAAAATAAAATAAAACAAAAAGCCCTGTGGATCTCCCTAAAAATCCTGCTGTGAGTACTGCCAAGGCTACTGAGGAGGGCTGGTTCACATTCAAATAGACAACAAAACTACCTCCAGAAGAAAAAAAAATTTTTTTCTCTTTAGTCATTTTTACAGCTGAAGAAAGAACAGTGAGTGAGGACATGTGCATGCAGAAAAATACAGAGCAACTAGATATTCACTTCAAACATCTCCTAGAAATTTGATACTCATTGAGATAGGTTAAGGTCAGAACTTTCTCCTTTCTCTTTCCCAGTCTCCTGCTCTCATTGTCTCAATATTATATGTTATGGTTAGAGCTTTTAAACCTTACTGTGTGGATGGTGCTGAAAACCAAAACTTGGTATTATACTGAAAATATCTGGAATCAAAATATAAATTGTAGGTAATCCAACAATTGTATCTACTATCACGGCTTTATAAAAATAGAAGAATAATATTTGCAATATTTCACAAATTTGTGGAATCATGTTTTTACTTAAATGATTGACAATAAAAAATGAATGTGTTAAAGTAATGGATAATTTTACTCCATTTCTATATTTGAATCAAATTACTTATAATTATTGGTATATTATTTAAATATATAGATATGCTATTAAACTAGCTTTGGTTTATTTTCCTCTTTATTCATAATTTGTACGTGACATTTGCCTTTTTATGTTGTTTGGTTGGATTCTCAAAAACTTGAGTTTTTGTTTTGTTTTGTTTTGTTTGTTTAACAATACCAACATTTAATCTAGTTCTATTTCACTTGTTTTACCTGGATATTTTAGATGTTTATCAAAGATGTTTAGTAGAGGAAAAGTAAATTAAATATGTGAAATAAACATGTGCTGTTTATGATAGTGTTTGTTTTGAACAAATTTTGAAAACTTAGTGAAAACATTTGAGACAACTGAAAAAAAATGACTTTTAGGTCTCAGACTTCCTTGGTTCCAATATTGTCATTTTTTACTAACTGTATTTCTTATTAAAATATGTATTTCAAACACTTTCTGACAATATTATACTTTTTTAGATGAGTAGACCAGAGTGTTACTAGTATGTTACCTCTGATGGTTTGTGGTAGGTGTCTATTATAACCAAGCTATTGTGTATGACATACTGTCTTCCTTGTATGTTGCATATCATTCGAAGTAGTTTTAATTGAGAAAAAATACAAATGCAAAAGCCACACTTTTAATAACAAAAAATTACCAATAATAATTTTGCATTTTTATATTGAGAGTTTTGCCTTTCTTAAAGCTTTTATTTAGTTAATGGATAAATACTTTGAAAAATATTGAGGTTTAATAGGAATTTTGCTTGTATTTTAAGTTTTTGATTCTTTGATGTTTGTAAAAACTCACAGCATTATTTTAAAAATATTATAATACCAGTCTTTAAATGTAGGAAAATAGTTTATAACTCCAAATATACATGTGTATTTTTTCTTATCAATCCCATATCAAATGTATAGTGTAAAGTCACACCAAAAATATTTTTTATTTCTTTAAAGTGACTAAATTTAAAAGAAATATATTCCAGTTTTTATTTATTTTTAGTACAACACAAAAACAGAGAAAACATATTATCTTTAAATTTAGATTAATAGTACCATTATTGCCCTCATTCTGCAGAAGAAAAAATTTTTTATGGCCATACACCTAAAATGAAATAGCATGATTATGTGCAGCTACACTCCCTCAGAAATGCCTTTCATTTAAATATTTGGCAGGTGAACAGGTGCTGGCATCATAAGATCTTAATAGATCTGCAATATGATCAATGAGGAAGGGAGTTGAATGCAAAGGGTGATTATTATTTATCACTTAACACAGAACTTTAGATTTGTAAATGATTTTGAAACGTTTTTATTGCAAACTTATTATAAAGAAGTGCAACTTTTAGAAAACTAGAGGTGGAAAAGGGGAAGGGAGGTGCAGGGGGGAATGAGGAATTGGTCAACGGACACAAAGAATGATTGCGTATTGTAAGGATGAGTAAGCTAACTATACTGATCTAACCACCACACATTCTACACAATTATTGAAAATCAACATTGTACCCCACATGTATGTATTTAAAAAAAAAGAAAAATGAAACGAACATATGGTCTGATATTGACTACAGGAAGACTTGTTTCCTGGCTAGATAAAAATAGAGAAGCACGATACAAAGTGTAAAATTCCACCTGTAATTCCATAGTCCCATCTTAAATTACTCAGTTTTATTTACTCTATGCAAGATTCAGGTTACCTATATTACAGTGATTTGGCAATTATTAAAGCTAAGACTAATTTAGTAGTTCAGATTTTTCAGAACCATTCTTACCAAATAATTCTCAATTAGTTGAATGATAATATCAATAAGGCAACTTACGTTTACTCAGGCAGCCATTCTCCAAATTTGTTGCAAATTAATATTTACCTGAGATCTATAAAAACTTAATGCCCATAGTTTGCCCTGGTGTATCCCTAGACATGAGATCAAATATCAAAGTTTTTTTTTAAAATTCCCCAGATTATTTCTATTGCAACCAAATTTGATCACTAGTGACATAGAAAGGAGACAAACATTAAATTGAATCAAGATATATTTTAAATCATATGGAGTCAGAATCAATCAATTGTTTACCCAGTGACTCACTTATAGACAAATAAGTGAACACTTTTTCTAAGTACGTGGCTAATCCTACACATCACCTAAAGATCATCAAAACATAGAATGGTAGTGCATACCTGATGTTAGATACAATCTTGTTTACCTTCTTTCTGATTATAGCTGACACTGCATATGAGTCTTCCTAAATATTTTGTTACAAAAAAGTTCTGTTTGTTTCCATGAAAAGACTGGCCACCATCAAATGTTAGCTCCTTATTTCCTTTTTCCTCTCTGTCACATTCTGTTTTTCTTGATATTGCTTTCATTTTCATTTTAGATAACAGAATTTATTCTGTCTAGAGCATCTTCAATCTTCAGATTACCATTCATCTAAATGTAAACTGTGGACCAACTGCATAAGAATAACTTGAATTAAAAGTGCAGATTCATGAACCCCACTAAAGAACAACTTCATCTGAAACCCCAGAGTAATAGTCGGTTTATAATTGTGTGACATGTTCTTACACTCGGGCCCAAAATCTCACTTTGTGCAGAAGAGCAAATTCACCAATAAAAATAAAATTACAGGCCTCTGTAACTGTCTTCAGTTTTTATCCTTTCTTCAGCTCGAGGCAACCCATATTCTCTTAGGCTGCCAGTCATAGCTCTGTGCCATACGATTATTGCTCCCAAGCATGCAGGGGTTAGGGTCGATAAGGCATTTATGCCTACATGTCTGCTCCTCACTTGTTTCCTCTGATGATATGCATAGGTACCAACATTTAGTATTTTTATCAGTGATTCCACATTCTGGCTGCACATTAAATTCAACTGGTAAGGTTTTAAAAGTTGCTGATGCCTTAGCATGACTTTTTAAGATTACAATTAAGTTGTTCTGGGATGGAGCCCAGGCAAGGCATTTTTACTGTTTTTAACCCCAGATGATTATAACAGGCAGACAAGGTTTGAAACCACAGAACTCTTGTTAGTAAAATAATCTGCAATTTTATTTTAAAAACTCAAGTTTTGGGTTTATTATGATTTCATGTACTGGGACTAAGATATAGTTACCTGGGGATTAAGTCATTATATAGACACAGCCTTACTACACAAATACCAGAATACTGGAAAGAATAATAATGTCTCTCAGTTTGAAAAGTCCTATTTTTAAGCTGCTGTTACATCCATCTTCAGAATTATTGCCTAAGGGCTGCAGATGGTCGAGTGCTACTTAGAAGAGACACCCCGTTGGGAAAACCGCATTGTAGTGCAAATAATAACCAAGGAAGTTCCTTTTTCCACACCCACTTAGTTATTTGAAAAAAAAAAATTGACTTTATTGAGATTAATTAACCTTATACATTTAGTACTATATAAAATACATACACTTTTTAAACAGATGTATTCAAATTACAGATAAATATGATGAGGAATATTTCACAAATACCTGCTTCGGGGCAATTCAGTGGAATCACAGTCTTTATTGTTTTTATTCTAACGATTATCTTAGTACCCTGTGGCAAGCATTTTGTTCCATATCAGATTAAAAAAAAGATTTTTCAAAGCACATATATTCTTATTTTTGTTGACATTCCATCCAACATATAATCAGTGAACAGAGTGAAAATTTCCTATTGTCTGTATATATTTTTATATTTTTACAGTTTCATGTATTTAGAAATTCAAGTTTTGTCTTTAATTGTTGCTGAAAAAAATGCACAGATTTGAAGTGATCATTTAAGTGAGTTTTTACAGATCCACAAAAATATCACCTAAAACAAGTCATAGTAAATTTTCATTCTCTTCCCACAATAAGTCCCCCAGTTCCTCTTTCCAGTCAATTCCTCCCCGTGCTGTTGTTTGATTTCAATCGTCATAGATCAACTTTCATTCTGGACTTCACGAAGTATGTGTTCACTTTTGTCTGTTTTTTTTTTTTCCTTGCCATAAAATTTTTGAGGTAAATTTACAATGTTGTATGAACAGTTGTTTGAGATTCAACTATGATGTTCTGCATAGTTACATATGTGAGATTGGATTAATTGTTGCTTGTTCGATTTTTGTTGCTTACTGGTATTCCACTGGTTGGATATATACTAAAACTTGTTTATCTGTTCTGGTGTTGGGCATTTGACTTGTTTCTATATTTGTATATCATAAATTATAAAAAAGGTTTATATATTCTTCAATAATTCTATTTGATCATTTCTTTTATGTAATTACCTAGGAATTAAATCACTATATTAAATAGTAAAGTGTTTAATTTATAAAAAATTGCTAAGCCGTTCTCCAAAGTGACTAAGGAATTTTATACTCCCACCAACAGTGGATGGATGAGAAAATCCTTATCCTCACCAGCACTTTGTCTTGTCATATGTTTTGATTCAGCCATTCTGTTTGGTGTGAGCTGGTATTCAATTTAGATTTACATATTGACCATTGATATTGAACATCTTTACATGGCTTATAGCCAATTTGTATATATTAGCTTGTGAGGCGTATGCTCAAGCCTTTTACACATTTTATATTGAGTTGTTATTTTTTATCATTGATTTGCATAAGCTTTATTATACATTTTGTTTAAAATCTTTTAGTCAGAAATATGTGCTGTGCTATATGTCGTCCAGTATCTGGCTTCTCTGTTCATTTTATTAGTGGTTTCTTTTGCTGAAGAGATATTTAAAATGTTGTTAGTAATTAGTTTTTCATTTATTTTGCTTTATAGTTTGTGCTTTTTGTTTCTTGTCAAAGAAAATATAATCCTATGTTTTCTTCTAAAAGCTTTATTTTGGGGGATTTTGGGAGGGGTAATCGATAAATGAGTTTTATTTATTTTTTGAATGGATACCCAATTAATTATTCCAGTATTTGTTAAAAATATTTCCCTATTGAATTGATTTGGCATCTTTGTCAAAATCAGTTTATTGAGCATATTAGTCTATTTCTGAACACTCTACTTAATTCCATTTATTTAATTCCGTATGTCCAAGACACACTCTCTTCTTCCTGTAGCTTCATAGTAAATCTTGAAATCAAGTAATTAAGTTTTTTTTTTTACCTTTATCTTTATAAAGACTGATTCAGTTATCCTATGTCCTGATTACTTCCACCTAAATTTTAGAATTATCTTGCCTATTTCTTCAGAATAATTGCCTGGGATTTAGTAAGGAATCTGGTTGAAATCTACATATCAATTTTGGGAGAATAGTCTTCTTAACAATATCAGATCTTCCCATTTGTGAACATGGTGTCTGTCTTATTTATTTAAGTGTTCATTAATTCCTCTTAGGAATGACTCGTAGCTTTCAAATTACAGGTATTGCAAATTAAAAAAAAAAAAATCCCCAATATTTAATTTCTTATGTGACTGTGATTCAAAAATTTTAATTTGGGCAATTTTTATTACAGTTATATAGAAATAAACTAAATTGTTGTGTATAGACTGTCCTGTGACCTTATTGAACTACATTATACATCTTAATAATTTGTGTGCAGAAAGTTTTTATGTTGAACATTACAATAATATCTTCTGTGAATGAAAGGAATTACCTCTCATTTTCTAATATTTATAAGTTTTTTTTTCTCTATCTTGCCTTGTGCATTGGCTAAAATGTTACATAGAAGAAAAGTGTTTAACCATTTAAGGGTAAGGGTATTGTTTACTGTAGATTGTCATAGATTAATGACAATCTTGTATTTTGGAGGTATTCTTGTATTCCAGGTTTGCCAACAGTTTTGTTGCTGTGTTTTACTTTTGTATTTAACAGGTGTTAACTTTTCAAAATTTTCGGCAATTAATTAGATGATTATATGACTTTTCTCATTTATTCTGATAATTTAATATTTTTTATTTCTTAATTTTTGAATGATTAAACCAAACATTCATTTCTGGGAAATCACAGCTTATTTGTTATTTATTTTATAGAGTGTTGAGTTTAATTTGTAGATATTTTAATAAGAAATATTATATCTATGTTCATAAGGAATAATGTTTTGTATTTTTCCTTGTAATATTTTTCATGTTTATATAAGCATTATGTTGGCCTCCTAAAATGAGTTTCCCACTTTGACATTTGTTCTGTACGTGGCAGTTTGTGTTTGTTCTGTCTTCACTACTTTCTTTTGGTTGAATTGTGTATATTAAAGTTTTACTTTTATCCCCAATATTGACATTTTAGTTACATCTCTATTTGTTATTTTAGTGATTTCCAGAGATATTACAGTGTGTATTTTTATCTTCTAATACTGTAGCTTCAAACAATATTATGCAACTTCATAAACAGTGGGAAATCCTTACTCAGGCTTTATGTTCAAGTTTTTTTTTTTTTTAGTTTTTTATGTATGCTATAAACACTGCATTACATTGATATTATTGTTGCTTTAATTGCTTATTAATCTTTTAAAGAAATTAATGAAAACTGGTATTTGTACATATTCCCAGTTATTTTCCATTTCTTCTGCTCGTCATTTGTTCTCACATATCTGAAATTCTGTAATTTTACTTCAGCTAAAAGTACTACTTTCAGCATTTCTAATAGTACAGGTCTACTGGTGAAAAAAATGTGTTAGCTCTGTCCTAAGCATATAGTTGTGAAGGTTATTTCACTAGATATTGAATTCTAATTTGAAAGTTATGTTTTCTCTTTCACTACTTTAAAATTATTCCAGTATTACCTATTGTTTCTGGTGAGAAGTACATATGAGCATCACTTTTCTTCTGTATGTAAGAACTTTTTTTCCTGATTTCTCCTTTTAAGAATATGATTTTATCTTTAGTTTTTAGCAGTTTAACTTTGATGTGTGTGTGTGTGTGTGTGCACATATTTTCTATTTATGTATTTATCCTGTTGGGGCACTCAGTGAAATATTTGGATGTCTGGGTTACTTTTCATCAATTTTGCAAAGTTGTTGTTGCCATTAACTTTAAATATTTTTCTTCCCTGCTGTCTTGCTTTTCATTTTTTTTGGAATTCAAATCCGCATGTTAGATTGCTTGGTATTTTCTCACATGTTGCAGATTCTCTGTCTGTTTCCTCTCCCACTTTTCTATTTTTACTTTTGTTTTTATACTTTTTCTTCAATAATCCCTATCTCTGCTGTATCCAGTCTTACGTTAAACTTATTTTAGAAAGTTTTATATGTAATGTTTTTATATGTAGTATTTCTTTTGGTTCATTTATGTAGTTCCCATATCCCTGCTAAAATCCCCATCTCTTTATTTGTTAATCTGTTACACCATTTTCACAACATTTTTATCATTTTAATTTGAGTTAATTTAAATTTGGTGTGATAATCCCAACATCTAGGCAACCTGTGGGTCTACTTCAAATGATCATTGCCACTCCTGACTATGATCCATATTTTCCTGATTATGAGTGTGTACATTATGATTTTTTTTTATTTCATGTTATAATTATTGCATAAAAAGACAATCAAAACTGAAGTAAATAATATTTACCTCCAGAAAGAGTAATGCACTTTTTTATATAGGTAACTAGAATAGGGTATGAATAAATTTATTGATAGTTTACTTGATTCTGGGCATTATGTAAGCTTCAGTTAGGATCAGTTCATTCTTGCTTTAAATATTTTGAGGATGAAAACAGAACTTTCCTTTCAGCAGGGTGTGGGATATGAGCTCTAAAGAGATTCTGAAGATCCATTTGTACTTCCAAGTTGAGCTGCAAGTTTTCAGAAGTATGGGAAATCTCTACTTGATTTACCACCCTCTTTCTTGCATTTATGGTTGTTGTAGAGTTTTCTTTGCTCTCCATTTTCACTCTCTGCTTTCTGAGTCTGCCAGAGATATTGGTTAGCAATGCTGCTGTGTTTCAGGGTTTCTGATTGTGGCTTTTCTCTTGTCTTTTTTATGTGAATGTATAGATTACCCAGAGGAAAGATTCACTTGATTCTGTTCCATCCTAGCCTGTGTTTTAGTCCGCTTCTTTAGCTTATAACTAAATACCTGGAACTGGGTACTTTATAAAGATAATGAAATTTATTGCTTACAATTTTGGAAGCTTGAAAGTCCAAAGACCAGGGAACACATCTGGTGAGGATTTTCTTGGTGCTGATGCAGAATGTCACATTGCAAGAAAGGCAGGAGCACAGAGAGAGAGAGAGAGAGACTCTTATGTGCTCTCCTTTTAAAACCCTCAGAACCATCTCCATGACCACCATTATTAATCCCTTCATTAAGGCATGGTCCTCAGAATCTAATCACCTCTTCAAAGCCCCACCTTTCAATTATCGTAATAGTTTCCACCCTTTTAACAGTCACAGTGGGGATCAAGCTTCTAGTATATAAAACTTAGGGGACATAATTCAATCCTTATCAGCCTGAAAGTCTTTTACAGGGCTTCTCTCGATTCTTCTTTCCTGGAGTCTGTTTTGGAATACTATCTACAACATTTGTTAAAGAATTCAAAGAAAACTTTGTTGTTGTGTAGAATCTTACTCTCTGGCAAAATATTTTTAAAAATTTTATTTGTTTACTTACATGTGAGTTGAATAATAAAAGGAATCCAACATATAAATTGAAATAGAGTCATTTATGCAGCTTAGAGTGACCAAAAACCTGTATCATCTTTTGGACCAAATGCATTACAAAAAACAGCAACTCTATAAAGGATTTAAAGTATAGCATTTCTTAAGATCACTAGTGTTCAGAGAGTATTTTGTGACTAGATATTGTATAAAATACACTGGAAAATGCACTCTTTAAAAATCTTCTAAGAAAGAATGTATTCAATAAGATAATACATAGGATGAAATGAAAATGAGAAATTTTCTAAAGCCCTCATACTCGATTATCCTTTATTCATAATATTAATTTGTTTTGTCATTACAACTTAAACTTTAATATATTCAGGAAGCTAAAATTTCTTTTGTATAAACACGGACATTATCAGTGCTTAAGAAATCATTTCAGCAATCTTAAAATCAGTATGTATTTAATCAACAGGCAATTGAAAAGGAGGGTTAAAACTCTCAAATTTAGTAGAAAGTATATAACTAATAAAGACATTTCTCAAAATACTGGGATATTTGAAAATCTTCACATTGGGAAATATTCATTCAGATCTTTATGTAAAACATAAACTACAAAATTTTTCTTGGAGTGTTCTCCTGACTAAACTAGGACTAACCATTACAGTGATCATTATTTGGAAAATAGCATGCTGGATTTAAACATTACTCTAAATAGATAGCAGGAACTTGTGAAATTATTATTTATTTTTTCTTACTAGTTATGACTGAGAAGGCACAATCTGTTAAGATCAGATCACCAAACCCTGATTGGTAGGTTTCTTATGATTTCAGTAAATGGACACTTGAGTATTTCATGGTTTCTGTAGTACATCTTCTTATCTTTCTAAATAAACAAATGGGAAAAGAAGAAAATATCCTAATATCCTGATTTTCTTTATTTCCTTTTATAATTTGTCAATAGTATCTATGCATATCTCCCATGAACCACTTTTAAAGAACACATGAAAGATTTTAGGAAAAGATTAGCTTTACTCTCGTGAAAGAGGAATGGCAATAATACAATATAGATATGCAAAAATGCCACTAGTCTAGGGCCATGGTATTCATACTACCTCTGAATCTAAAATGACCCTATATTATGTAGAAATTATATTACTGTCATTGAAGTTGCCTTTGTAATTAATAATATCTATAAAACATAGGTATATTTTTGTGGATCTTAATGCAGTCTGAGATTAGTTGAACGAAATGTAGCCCAAATATTTCAGCAGGTAATAGTTTACATCCTTCTTCATAGTAGCCATAAATATAAACTGCTTCTGATTTATGTAAACATAGCTGTTATATAACAAGTTCAATAGTATTTTAACGATAAAATAGTTTTCTCAGATATCACGAAGAGACCTGAGGACAGCCTCGGATGTTGTTGTGTATGTTAAAGAGTGACTAAAATACCGTATGAGAGCAGTAGGCCATGTAGTTCCCTCGGCAAGAAGACAAGATGCCCCTTATGTTATATGTGGCTACAGAGCCTGTTTCACCTCTTTATTCAAGTTGAGGAGTTTCAGTCATACAACCAGTTAGTTCTAATTAAATACCTAATCTTTTGGAATAGTGGCTGCCTAAATTGACTAATAGATTGGATATTGAAATAAGGACAATCAACCCTCAGGCGTATTATATGAAGTCAATTCTAACCATTTACTTTGCTTATCTTAAAATAAATTTGACATCTGTTCTCATAAAATTATGTTCTTTTTGATTGACAGATATGAATGAAATACTGCCAAGACAATTTTATACTGGTACCTATGGAATTTAATCAAATCTACTTGCTTAGCATGGAGGTTGCCTCAATAAATTCTCAGCTCTTGATCTTGATATACATCGTGTTAAAGTATTTTGATTTTGATTTCGTTTTTTGCCAATAACTATGTTTAATGAAACATGTTGCCTGAAGTTAAGAAATAAGACTAGAAGCAATTAGGATAAATTTCTTGGTAGGTTAACTTTTAGGTCTTTAAAAAAAGAAAATAAGAAGTAATGTTTTACAGATAATAGGGAATTCCAGAAAAAAAAAAAAAAATGGAACAAGGGCATTATCAAAGTGTATTGTTGGAGGAATGAGAGACTAGGGCACAATTAGAACAAAGCAAGTGTATAACTTGTACGTGCTGGTTCTCAGGGAACAAGGTGGGATGTGATGAGATTAAGTTGGAGAAATAGGTTTGATACCAGTCTCAAAACTTTTTAATTTAGCCTAATAGCAAAGTGATCTACTGAAAGAATTTATTCATTTACATGAAATAATCACATTTAAAAATTTGAAAGAAAACATGCTTAGATTTGTAGCAAATGCTGACCATTTTCAGAGGAAATCCTCCCAGTACAACACACTGAAGATTACTCTATGAAATATGTTACTCTTTTTATTCCATGGTTAAGATGGTAGGAAAATCAATCACACAAATATTTAGAAATCTTCATTTGAGGAAGAGAGTTGAGCTGCCACTGGCATTTTCTATGGAGGTATTTGATAAGATAAAACCTGGATTTCAACAGGTGTCTGGCTTGGAATACAAGAGACAGAGCTTGAATACTGCTAATACTTTAAGGCCATATCAGGGAGACCCTCCACATTTATCCCTCATACAACTGGGATTTCCAAGAGATGAAACTGCAGAGAAAAGAAAAACTCTATAAAGACAGTGGGAATATATGCCTTCCTCAAACTCTGCTATAAGTAGAACCCTTTACATATTTTCACCAAAAAGACCCCTACATTGATGAAGGGAAACATAATCAATGAACAGACCACACTTAGCTAAATGTGGAGATTGAGTTCTCTTCAAGTAAGCAGATGTGAGACCAATTACCTCCTAGATTCATGAGAGAATGCCAATGGAAATGCAAACACCATTCTAGTCTGGGCCTGTACGCATAGACTGTCTCTATTATCAGATGATGCCAATACAGCATGGAAAAGTTGCTCCACCTCCAAGATTTTGGCCAAAGCTAAAAATAATGCCCAGGAACAGATCCCTCAAGCAAGCAGGCCAGGGTGGTTTTGGCAGGTCAATAGCATTGGGCCTCTTGCTCCATCTGGTGGATTCTACTAGATCCTGACTGGAATTGATACATTTTCTGGTTTTGGCCTAGCCATTGTGGTATGTTCTATTGATTATGATTAGGCCCTCCAAGATCACATTTTTTTCCTGTTTGGATTCCTTAAGAAACTACACATCAATGAACCCAATCATGGGGTGCACAATGTTTCTCCATGCTGTATGTCACTTCAAGATACAAATGTGGTTGAATGTTTTAATGGACAATTAAAGGGCAGGCTTAAGCAGAAGACAAGATAATTCCAGCCTAACCTACATGTTTCAGGAAAGCAGAGTGGAATCTCAATCCAGCAGTTTTTCAAATGAGTGCTTCTCATTTGGAATGCGTGTTTGACCAGGCTGTCTGTTCCCTTTTTTTGATTGCACATGTTTCTTTTACAATTATTGACACTTTGGTCTCCATGGGGAACCCTTCAAGTCTCTTCCATCCCCTTCAACTCCTTCCTGAAGACTCAAATCTATTAAATCAGGATGACTATTAAACAGCAAGGGGTAGAAGACAGTAACCTTTTTCTCCATTTACACTGTGGGTGCAGAGCATAAATTTTGCCTACAAGGGTCTTGAGAATAAAGACTGAATTTAAGGTCTGTAGCTGAGTATTTTCTTTAAAGTGGCCATGCTGCTTTTCCTGGTAGTTTCACAGTATGGATATCAATACTTAAAATTAAAAAAATTTATTGAATTGCAAAAGGGTTCAAACCTGAAAATTTGTTTTTACAGGTGTGGAGGCAGGATCAAGGGCATCATCCTTGCCATTAGAACAAGAAACATTGTCCACGTCAGAGTCAATGAGGAACAGTTCCCCATACTGACAAGACACCAGCACCTGTGAGCATGAGAGCCCAGATAGTGGAGGCTAAGAGAAGGGTATCTTCTTTCTGCCCACCAGAGTAACCTTGTGATTCCTACCTTGCCAAATTTGTTGGTTAGCCTGCCCAGAGAGTTGCCAGTGCCCAGCATTTAATGAGCTGTTGAATATGTCTCATGGGTAAATATCTGATTACTATATCCCTGAATAACACAATTAAATGAATACCACATTTCTCTAACCATGATTACTGTGCCACTGAATACTGACTACTCAATAATTATTCTAAAAATACCATATATCTCTAACTATGGACTTTTCTGGTCTCTCACGTACCTCAACCATATTAATTTGGACTCCACGTGTTGCCTCGACTGGACTCTGATGCCTAAATTTAGCCTCCTTAAATGTTAACCCTCTCTTATCAGAGATGAGGAAAATGAAAAGATCTGGAAGAAGAAGCACAGGATTTACCATGAGGGCTACGTTGTCCACAGTATTGGCAGCCTCCTTCTCTCCTACCCTGGCCTCTGCCATAAAAAGACCCTTCACTTCTGCTCAAGGGTGGCTCCCCTTGGGGGAGGGGAAGGGCCACTAGCTGGGTGACTTCGGTGGCAGCCAATGATGCTTACATTTCCAAATGTAAACTATTTTTCCTGTCTTGGAAAATTCCCAAATGTAAAACTTTTTCCTGTCTCATGGTATTTATTTTGTAGAAATAACAATGCCGCAGCTGTCTTCCTGCTGCCAATGTAACATGCACATAGAGGAAATTGATGAGAGACTTCCAAGTATTCAAAATAGCCTCCTCTTGTGCGATGAGCATGTTGCAGTATGCCAAGTAATTAGGGGACTTCAAAACAAGATGACTCCAGCTACTCAGGAGTTTCCTAGTGGCATTGCAAACTCTCTGGTTATATGTTCACTCCAGGTCGTTTTTAGACTATTGCGGTCATATAATTAAAAATGTTATGAAGAATTTGTCCCTGACTCTCAATAAGGCCATTAGGAGATACTGTCTCAGTCCTGGAGGCACAGACCAGCCTCAACTACTTGGTTCTAGTAATGTTGGATAACGGCATATTCCTTGACTTCCTGCTAGTTAGCCAAAGAGAATCTATGCAATTGCCAAAACCTTGCATTGCACCTGGGCCAATGAAACTAGTAAAGTAAAACAGTCCATAACAAGGCTTAGAAAGAAGGCCTCCTAGCAATCTAAAGTAGGCACTAGTGGGCTTTGGGGTATCTTTTTCTGGCTTGGCAATGGTTGGGGCTCATAGCTATATTTGCTTCTCTAGGAAAGTTGATCATGCTATTTGGAGTGACTTTGATTGTGACCCTGATCTGCTACTGCCTCAGACTGATTACTTGGTTATGATAAAAGCCTCTCAATGACTGACTTACTTGAGTCAGTGATGGAGTAATCTATGCTTCAGTAGGCCCTGAAGATCAAGGGGTAAAATTGAGCAGTCTGGCTTTAGGAAAAAAAATCTCATTTGTGAGCGTTCAGGCTTGACCATAGGCCTGACAAAGCTTTGGTAGATCTCATGAGAGAAAGCTGCCCTCACCACACCAGACTAGGAGGACAGCCAGTGCATTGCAGTTTTCTGGAGAGAGCTGTGGTCAAGGATCCATCCTCTCTAATCCCAGCCAGCCATGCTCATATGCAAATCCGTATTCCCAGATCAAGAATCTCTGCTGAGACCTCCTCATCGGGGTGGGAAGGTATTCAGAATTTTTCAGCTCTTAGCTTTTCCCTTCTTCTTTTTTTCTGCCCCCAGGGGTTCATTAAAATAAATGAATGAATGAATGAATAAAAGGGGGAATAAAAAGGTTCCTTTTGTTTGAGGCTCCTTGGAAGTAAGACAACACATTCTCCAACCTCATCTGTGCTCTGTGTCAGCTGACCATCACTCAGTGCATTCTTTGTCTGTGTGGAAAAATAAAATACTGGGAAGTGATTTTTCTTTTTTCAATTTTTTTCAATTTTTTTCTTTTGCCTTTTGCCTGCCTATTGCTGTAAGTTAATTAAGTCTTTGTGGTTACCTTCAGATTGGCTCATTGCTCTAATTGACTACCTCTACACCTGACAGCTCAACAATATTTCATCAAAAATAACTATAGTTTCAAAACAAGTAGTGAAATAACCATTAGGGAAATACAAATTAAAACTACAGTGAGATACAACCTCACACCCATTAGAATGACTACTCCCCAAAAAAGCAAGAAACAAAAACCAGAAAGTAACATGTGTTGGCAAGAGGGTAGAGAAATGGAATTACTTGTGCATCTTGGTGGAAATGTAAAATGGCACAACTCTTGTAGGAAAGTGTGGCAGTTGTTCAACAAATTAAACACAGAATTACCATATGATTCACAAATTCTCCTTCTGGGTAGGTACCCAGAATTGAAATCAATGTCTCAAAGACATATTTGTAAACCTATGTTGTTAGAAGTACCATTCGCAATAGCTTAAACATGGAAGCAATACATGCATCCATCAACAGATGAATATATAAGCAAATGTGGTATATCCATACAATGGAAGATTACTTATTCATAAAAAGGAAGGAAATTCTCACATACATTATGACATGAATGAACCTTGAGGACATTATGTTAAGTGAAATAAGGACAGTCACAAAAAGACAAATATGAGGACACTTCAAAAAGTTTATGGATAAATACAATTGAAAGATAGTATGAATCTTCCCAAGAACTTTTTGAAGTACCCTCATACTACATGATTTTGATTATATATGATACTTAGGGTAGTCAAAATCATAAAAACAGCAAGTAGAATAGTGGTTGTAAGGAACTGGGGGGGTAGAATGGGGAGTTATAATTTAATGGGTACAGAGTTTCACTTCTACAAAATGAAAAGAATTATGGAGATGGATGGTGGTTGCACAACACTATGAATGTGTTGAATTCTACTGACTTATATGCTTAAAAGTAGTCAAGATGCTAACTTTTATGTTATGTATATTTTACCCCAATAAAAAAAAATTGGGGAAAAACACTTAGGGGAAGAATGGTTCAATTAGAAGAAAATATTAAGTGAGAAAAAAGTGTAGTTTTTAAGTCTCTGATTTCTGAACAAAAGGAAGACAATTGCATTCTCAGATCTGTTTCTGCTTGCAACCTGTTGTAATTGTTATGAAGATATTCTGGCTTCCCATAGATACATTGTTGGAAAGAAAAGAAAAACATCCACAATTAGTTGTGGATGTTTTTCATTAATATTACATAACAAATTGATAAGCATCAATTTTTAAAGTTTAAATGCAACTTGGAATCTGAAACTATATCAGTAACTTTTTGTTTTCTGTTACATTAAAATCCATTGGTTTACCTTAAAATTTGAATAAGTCTTTTACCTATACCTAATTTTGTTACATCATAAATGGGTTATTTAAAATATTAGTTTAGTAAAGTATGCAGATTTAACAAATATTAATACACTTTATTATATAATATTAAAACTTATATTCACTTATATAATTGTCAATTATATCAGGAATATCTTCATGTGTTGGAAAAGTGTCAAGCATGGTGTGGGTACACATTTCCTAAAATTCTAATTTTCTTTTCAAAGCTCAAATTTTCTCATTGACAATATTGTCAATAGTTTTCCTTGAAGTGGCAGCCTTGCTCTGATTATTTTGTTATTTAAGGTAAGAATGTTGTTTCATTGAAAAAAAAAATACAGCTATTTCAACTCAAAAGCAACTAATGGCACACCTGTTTTTTTCTTGAGACAACCATTGTACTTAAGTTTGTGGCAGAAATGCTTTATGCTTATTTTCCATTCGTCATCACACAGGGTATTAAAAAATATAATCAAGTCAATAATTAATAAAACTAAATAATATTTTACCAATTAATCGAAGACATTCTGAAGTGAAACTGGATTTTCTTTTTTAACAGTGAATGCATAGTAATGAAGAATATAATGATAGCTGATATATTTTGGTGACACTGCCTAGATTTTTGCTAAAGCACCAGCAGTTGTACCCATGATTACTTTTGCACAATTAGTGCAAATGTCAAGATGTCAACACAGTAAAAAGGCAAATGACATCTTGGCATTATTATGATATTTTCATACTTGTTTTGATTTCACCAAAACCCTGAACATATCTCAGGGACCCCCAGAGACACACAGACAAAACTTTAAGAAGTGATCTAGGATTTAAAAAGAACAGATTGAATACACATTATTTCCTTTTGCTTATTTGGCAAATTTCACTAAATAACAGGAAGTTTTAAGGCACACATTTAAAATGTCAAGGGGAATGAGAAAGGATACAGCAATAACATTGTTTTGAAAGCTTGGTCTACAGTCTGTTCAGTTTAGAAAAATATACTGTGCTTTCTATGTATTATTTGAGACCACTTCTTTTTGGATATTATGCTTTAATTAAAAGATTACTTCTCCCCCACACACCAAAAGAGAAAATAACTGATAGAACAAAAAGTAAAACAGACTGTAGACCAATAACATTGTTCTGAAACGATAGATGATGGGAGCTGATGTCACAGACCAGAGAAAGCTGAAGCTTAAACTAGGGTGGAAAAAGTAAAGTATCTACTTTACAGCAATAAATGCCTAGAGTTCAGAACATGCAACACTACGAACATCTTTAGGTTAAAACAAAAGGACTTCTGGAAAGTATTTTTAAGATTTATTGCAAACCCCGGATTCTTTTTCTCACTCCTCCATGTATTTGATTGTCTATGCAGAAACCAGATTTGTTTTCTAGAGAGAGTAAGAGTGGATCCCTGGGGCAAGGGATACCCAGGACAGGTATTAGAGAATATTAGGGAAGAGATTAATGTGCTAAAAACAGTATTGAGTGTATATTTACTTAGAGAATGCTTAGATCTCCTTCAGCTTCTAAAATGCTGCTAATTAGGTCTATGACCTCCAGGCAGAAAAATAAATGAGGAGTCAGGGGAATCCGTCAAGCCATAGAAGAAAGGTACAATGTTCAGACTTCTTCAGTGGTTCTGTGAGTGGGCCAGTCAGATTGTCCAACAGTCAGGCCCACGTTATACAAGCTTTTGATCAGCTTTTTTATTATCCCACACTTAAAAGCCATCATTTGGGCAAAATTTGTACTGATTTTACTTAAATATTTGGAAAAATTTATCAGTAAAACCTGGAGTTTACTGTGTTGAGATGTTTTAATTTCAATGTGATTTCTTTAAAATG
Source organism: Galeopterus variegatus (assembly GCF_000696425.1). Lineage (NCBI taxonomy): Eukaryota > Metazoa > Chordata > Mammalia > Dermoptera > Cynocephalidae > Galeopterus > Galeopterus variegatus. The sequence continues at coordinate 873,155 of NW_007726294.1, read as the reverse complement.
CATAGGATTTTTGAAGTCATACTTCTTTTGTCAGCTTTGTTTTGTTTCTGAAATAAATTTTCTCTTTCAGCAAATTTATTTTTTGCACAAATTTTGTATTGCTCACTTATCTTTTTATTGTTTGAAAGATTTATGATGATATCCACTTTTTCATTTTTAACATTGTTAGTTAATTCTCTCTCTCTCATGGAATAGCCTTCATAACATTTCATCAATATTACTGATATTTCCAAAGAACAAATTTATGTGATTATTGATTTTCTCTCACTTTTTTTTTTTTTTAATGATCTCTGGCCTTATCCTTTCTTCTGCTCTCTTTGAGTTTTGTGTACTGTTGTTTTTCCAACTCATTGTGATGGAAGACTAAATAATTTTAATCAATCTTCTTTTTGGATTAGTGCATTTAAGAAATTCTAAACCCCAATTTTTTCTAAACATCACAAGTTCTAGTTATCACTCATTTATTTATTTATTAATTATCATGTGATTTAAAATATATTTGAATCCCATAGTTGTTCTTTGATCCATGGCTTACTTAAATATACATCAATTAATTTAATATCTGAGTAATTTTTATTTATTTATTTATTGCTATGGATTTTTAATTTTAGTCAACTCTCTTTTGTAAGTATTTTCTGGAAGTTGCCATCCCGTGAAAGTTTTTGAGTCCTACTATATTACTCAATGTGTGGTCAGCTTAGCAAGTGTTATAGTAGCTCTGGGAAAAAATACTGTGTCTTCCATTATGGGTAAAGTGCATATATACCTATATAGTATGTCTATCTACCTATGATGGTTTATTCTATGTGTAAACTTGACTGGGCTATGGGTTAACTAGATATTTATTTGGCTGAATATTATTTCTAGGTCCATCTGTGAGGGTTACTTTAAAGGTAATATTAGCACTTAAATCTGTAGACTGAAAAAAAGCAGATTGTCACCCCCCAGTATGATTGGGCATTGTCTAATTCATTGAGGGCCTGAAATGAACAAAACAACAGAGAGAAAAAAGCTTTCTTTTCTCTCTGCCTGACTTTTTGAGCTGGGACTTTGGTCTTCTCCTGCCCTTCTGCCTTTGGACTGGGACTAACGTCATTTTGTACTCCTGTTCCTTAGGCCTTCAGACCTGGACTAGAGCAACATCACCAACATTCACGGTCTCCCCCCTAAAAATGGAAGATCATGGGACTTAGCCTCCACAAATGTATGAGCCAATTTTTTATAATAATAAATATCTCTCTTCTTTCTCTGTTTCTGTATATAGATAGATAGATAGATAGACAGATAGATGTGTGTGTATAAATGTATATGCATATATATATATATATATATATATATATATATATATATATATA